>NW_024589816.1:0-199800 GCF_018446385.1 Zingiber officinale
GTTCTGCCATAGAGTGCCTCAAACGGTGTCATCTGAATAACATAGTGGTAACTGTTATTGTAAGCAAACTCTAATAAATGGAGATGATCCTCCCAACTACCCCCAAAATCTAATACACAAGTCCGCAAAAGATCCTCCAGAGTCTAGATAGTGTGCTCTGATTGTCCATCAGCCTGAGGATGAAAAGTGGTGCTAAAGCGTAGTTTGGTAACCAACACCTTTTGGAAACTTTGCCAAAATCTCTAAATAAAGTGTGGATCTCAATCAGAAATAATACTGAAGGGCATACCATGGAGTTTAGTAATCTCTCTGCAATATAACTCTGCTAGACGATCCAAAGATTTGTCCTACGAATCGGCAAGAAATGTGTCGATTTGGTTAATCGATCGATGATCACCCAGATCGAATCATGTCTACTCTGGTTCCTTGGTAACCCCGTGACAAAATCCATAATTACATGCTCCCATTTCCATTCTGGTACTGCAATCTTCTGAAGTAACCTGGTTAGTCTCTGGTGTTCTGCCTTAATGTGTTGGCAAAGTAGACACTTAGCTACAAAATCTGCAATATCTCTTTTCATACCTTTCCACTAGTATAATCACCTCAGATCTCGATACATCTGAGTACCACGAGGATGGACTACAAATCTCGATCGATGGACCTCTTGAAGGAGATCCTCCTTAACAGGATGTACCTCAAGAACACACAATCTACCTCGGAACTGAAGAGATCCATCCATATCATGTGAGAATTCTAACTTGGGGTCGAACTCCAACTCACTAGCTATCGATTTGAGATACTGATCTTCCATTTGACTTTCCTTGATTCGCTCAACAAATGGGAACAGCACAATCAAGGAGACCAGTATGTCACGCTGTGTTTACCCTACTTCAGTTAAATCTAACTCTGAAAACTGTCTGACTAGATCAATAATTGCTGCCCTATGAATTGCCAATACTCCTCTAGACTTCCTGCTTAATGCATCTGCTACTACATTAGCTTTTTCAGGGTGGAAGTTGATAGTACAGTCATAGTCTTTCAGAAACTCCATCCACCTTCTCTATCAAAGGTTTAACTCTTTCTACATGAAAAGAGATTTCAGACTCTTGTGATAGGTGAATATCTCAAAGGTAATACCGTAGAGATAATGCCTCCAAATCTTATGGGTAAAAATGATGGCTGCTAATTCTAAATTATGTACGAGATAATTCTTCTCATGATCTTTCCGCTAACGAGAAGCATAAGCTACTACTCTATCATACTGCATCAAAACTGCCCCTAATCCTTGAATAGACACATCCATGTAAAGAATGAATCCATCATCTCCAGAGGGAATAACTAACACTGGAGCACTCACCAATCTCTGCTTGAGCTCTTAGAAGCTTGCTTCACAAGCCTCAAACCAAGTAAACTTCACCCCTTTTCTAGTCAGCCGGGTCAAAGGTGCAATAATACTAGAGAATCCTTCAACAAATCTCCGATAGTACCCAGCAAATTCGAGAAAGCTACGAATCTTCTACACTGACTTTGGTTGTTTCCATCGATCAACCACTTCAATATTCTGTGGATCTACTGAAATCCCTTTGATAGATATTACATGCCCTAGAAATCCCATGGAAGTAAGCCAAAAAGCACATTTACTGAACTTCGCATATAAGCATTCCTTCTGTAAAGTTTCTAGAACCATTCTAAGATGTTGTTCATGCTCCTCCTCTGACTGAGAATATACCAAAATGTCATCATTAAAGACAATAAAAAGCTAGTCTAAATTGTTGGATCGAGATGCGCTAGAAGGGGGGTGAATAGCGCTCACGGCTATTTCGTTCGATTATCGGAATCGTAAAACGTTCGTCGAGTAATTAAAGCAACGGAATAAAAAAAACAAACACACAAGAACACGGTTGTTTACTTCGTTCGGAGCCTAGATCGACTCCTACTCGAAGGCCCGCGATCCTTGATCGCTTTCCGTGGGCAACAACTATAAGCTCGTATAATTATTACAAACTAATTACAAATGTAACTGTAATTAAAGTTATACCGACAACAGTGGTAGAAAAATCTGAGCTCCGGGTCGTCGGAATGTTGCAGCAGTACTTCGGAAGCAATACTTGAGCAGAACACAGCACGAGGAAGCTTTTTCTTTCATTGTCTTTTGCTGCTGCTCGAACCCCTCTTAAAAGGGGTGTTCAAGGTGCCTTAAACCCCTCCAAGGCGCCTCCAGGCTGGCCGTGTCACCCGTGTGGATCAGAACTTACCTGGTCGAACTTTATCTTGTTCAAGGCGCCTTCAACCTCTCCAAGGCGCCTTCATCAACTTGTTCAAGGCGCCTTCAATCTCTCAAAGGCGCCTTGAAGCTTGCTTCGCAGCCAGCTTAGGTTTTGCACCCGAGGCGCCTCCAAGCTCCATGGAGGCGCCTCGGACACTGTTCATCCAAGGTTAATCTTTGTACTTTGGTTCCTGCAAGATACATTAATCCCAAATATACCCTACAACACAAAGTTAGTACATAAAGCAAAATAGATGTGATAATGACAGTCTCCGGACTGTCCGGGTCTGACTTCAGATTTCCTACCGGAAACCCTAGGTCGACCCGACGCCTACTGTTCCCTCTGCGGGGAATGTGTCCTCACCTACTCCACTCAGGAGATTTACCTGATGCCAGTGTGATCCTCCAGATTGACTGGACTTTTGCTCAGCACTCGAAGTTTCCAGACTTTCTGCTGGACATCCGCATCCCGGCTAATCCAGTCTTTCACCTGGTTTGCGACACCAGGACTTTCCACCTAGGGTTACCACCCCCTAGGACTTTTGCTTGAAGCCTTCGACCTGCCAAGGCTTTCCGCATAGGGTTACCACCCCCTATGACCTAGGGTTACCACCCCCTAGGGTTTTCCTCCACCTAGGGTTACCGCCCCTTAGGACCTAAGGTTACCACCCCTTAGGATTTCCACCTGCCTAACCGCAGTTAGGACTTTCCTGAAACACTCAATCAAGCACGTTAGATCACAACAACCTTAATTTTGAATCCTTTGTCATTATCAAAACTCAGGTTTGATCGTCGGATGCTTCCCGCACCAACAATCTGCCCCTTTTTTATTATGGCAACCCAAATTCAAAGTTAAGTAAAACAAATGCATAAGTATATTAAAAGGTTTTAAGAGAGCAAACTTAAGTATATAAATTCAAATGAACGCCTAACTTAAGCTAACACTTAAACTTTTGTGAAGCTCCCCCTTAATACAGGGTTTCCTTTTTGAATTTTTACTTTTTACTTTTGAATTTCCTACTCTCCCCTTTGCCATTTATCAAAAAATAAGCCAGTTGAAAATAATTTTCAATTTTTCTTTTTGAAAAGTAAATTAGGCTATGAAAAAAATGGGATAAGTGCTAAGTTGAAGAATAAATTTTCACCTAAAATTTTGAAAGCACTGAGTTAAAATTTTGCAAAACTATCTAAAAGGTAACTTAGAAAATATATTAGCAAGAATTTATAAAGTTAGGTTTCAAGGTTAGCTAAGTTTGAAAAAAGTTTGAAAGTTGCTCTATGAATCACTTAGCTAAGCCTTTTGCAAACATTGAATTTTGAAAATATAGTTTAAGTGAAAAGGGACTTAGCTTAATTTTGAAAATAATACTTATTTTTGAAAAAGAACTTGTTAATTTTTAGGTTGAAGAGAGAGAGAGCAGCTAAAATTTAAATTTAGGTCATTTATTCAGTTGGTCCTTAAGTCCAAGCATGAGTCAAGTTAAATAGCAATCAAATTATCTAATTGGTGTTGATCAGGTATCAGAGCCCTAAAGTACAAGCATGCTTAACCTTAATATTTCCATTTCCTTTAGTTTGAGAGATACTTTTAGCTGAGATAAGGTTATTTTTGTCTTTAACAAGTAACTAAGCAAATTTTTGTGATATCACAACACTTTAAATTCTTAGTTTTTAAAGAGGGAGTTTAGCAAAAAAAAATTGATCAAGACTCAGTTTAGCTAAGATTTTTACTGTAAAATACCGGAAATAGGCGAATATTAATAAGGGAATTTTCCGGAATTTTTAGAAATTTTTCGGGAATTTTTCGGAGCTCGTATGGACGAGTTTACGAGGATAAACGGGGTTCCGGGAAAACCTGTTTAGACTACCCTGTTTTAATGAGAAAATGTTTATTTTCTTTAAATCCTTTTCTTTTTCTTTTTATTTCTTTTCTTTTATTCCTTCCCGCGTGCCCTAAACTCCTTGCGCCGACGCCGTTTCTCCCCAAAAACCCGCACGAGCGGTTCCTTCCTCATACCTATTTTCTTCGACGCCACTTCATCCCTACCCCTTACCTTCTTGATTTTGGGCATTTGAGTGCGGTGTGGTGTTGCTTTGGGAGCTTTTGTGCCGAAGGTAGAAGATTAGCTAGATTACCGCCACCACGACATTGTGGGCTGGAGTTTTTTTTTTTCCTTCGCCAGATCGTTCATCATCTCCGACCAGTGGAAAGAAAGAGGTAGGATGAATAGATGTTTATGGAATTAGGATGTTTTGTGGATTCTGGATTTACTTTCCTTGATGTTGGTCAGCGAAGTATCCAATAAGGAGGTTGGACTCTGTGGAGAGTTTTGTTTCTGGCAGCTATTTCACCTGGCAGCCATCTTATTATCAACAGCAGCACTCCCTACTATGAATCAACAAACAGGGCTGTGATTTGAGGTAAGGTGTATAATTTGTTCTGGTTTTAGGAGCATACTTGGGAGAAATCAAGTTTATTTAAGTTCAGACCTAAAGCAAGTTGATTATGTGATGTCGATTAAGGTTCTTGATTTAATAGGAATTTGATTTAGTTACTGAATACATATAGTAATTAGTTAAATCTGGATATGTTTGATACCACAGGATTTTGACGCGAGACGAGTATCTCGGAGTCAGATTTGGACCATTTTAATCGGAGGCGGGTACTTTTGACTTATTGTCTTTGATATGCTTAGTAATTAAATTAACAAGATGCATTAATTGTGTTTCTTACTTGTTTCGGTTAATCACTGCCCAATACATGCTACCTGTTGATTGATTGTTTGTTTACATCTTGTATGGATATGTACCTGATTCCACATGCTCATGGGTAGTGATATAACCATATTTTACCATGTCAGGACCTAGGTTTGATACCTTATAGGATCAGTATACCTTGATATGATTTATTTACTTTGGTGCACATTATCATATGTCCAGAGATTGATTTAGCATATTACCATGCTTAGTGACATGCACCATACGCATGATTGCATGCTGTGTGAGAGATTGCTCCATTATTGTCGAGCACTTTGCCAGTTATCATCACTGTTCGGTGCTCCGTTGTGACGCTCATGGGTAGCGTGACACAGCGTGGTAGCACGTCAGTTTGACTCTTCCGATGCTCCGTTGATCCGCTCTTAGGGGTGACCATGACATTAGCATCATATGCATGATGCATTTATTGTTTGTGTTTGTGTTTGTTGCACTTATATGCTGCACATTGCTTGGATACCTTGATTGACATGCATACAGGTCTTCTATACCTTTCGGACTGTTTGTCCTTTTACCGGGTCCTGGTTAGTACAGATTCTCTCCTGTCTTCTTCGGTTTGTAGTTACCTTTATCTTTATCAGGAGACTGTACGCATGATTAGTGCTAGGTGTTATTTCTTTACTTTGCATATCAATTGTACTGAGTGTTTGTTGTTATTTTCAGGTTGATGCTGTCAGGAGGGAGTTCCAGTCGCTAGTCCCCACAGCACGTAGTGCTAGTCCTCTGCTGGGTTGAGCTGTTATTTTATTTTAGTTTTTTTTCTCTATCAGACTTTGTTTTAGTCTTGTTTTGGATTTTTCATATGGATATTGTATGGAATCCTTTCGTTTGATGGACCTTTGATATGATTTGGATTTTATTCTACTATATGCCTGCCTGGACGGCAGAAGAGGTGGGTTCGTCGGTTTTGAGCTTTACGAGTGTAGTGGAGTAGGGTGGATTTCGAGTCAGAGTTTTATTACTTATTAAGCAAATTTTTGTGATATACAATACTTTAAATTCTTAGTTTTTAAAGAGGGAGTTTAGGAGAAAGTTTTGATCAGAGACTCAATTTAGCTAAGACATTTACTTTTAAAATACTTTTATCAAAGACTTAGCTAAACTTATGAAGATAATAGTTTTGTTAAGTATTTAACCTTAAAAAGACTTAGTTTTTTTTTAAAAAAATTTATTTTGATGAAATTTTGAGAATGCTTTGGAAAATACTTAGCATTTTCAGCAAAACTTAGCATTTGAAAACAATTGTTTTGAGAGACACTTAGCTAAATTCCCTTTTTTTTCTTTTTAAAACAACTTTAAAAATTACTTAGCTAAACTTGAAAATACTTAGCTATATATTTAGCTTAAAAATGATTGCCTTGAGAAAACTTCTTGCCAAATAGCTAAGTTTAGAGTATAATCTAACTAAGCTTAGTTAAAGAAGACTTGATTAAGTACTTAGCTTAAAGAGGTTTTACATAAAGGCTTAGCTTTGAAAACATTCTAGAAGAGTTGTAATTTAAAAGTTAGGTCATAAATAATTTTAATTTTAAAGTTAAGTTAAAAATAACCTGAATTTTTGAAGATAAGTAAAAAATAGTTTTTAATTTTGAGGTCAAGTCAAAATTCTATTTTAAAGAAAAATTAATTTTAAAACCAACTCAAAATCACTCCCCCTTAATTAATGCCATAATAAATTCTTTGAGTTCAGGAGTCCAAGCATGAGAGGTTAAAAAAAATTATTTTCCTATCTTTCCATCTCACTCATTCTAGATTCACAAGCATGTTTAGCATATGAGTGAGCGTGAGATGGAGTTGTCTTTGCAGTTGATATAAAACATAAGTTTTGAATTTCAAATAATTTTGAAATGAAGTTTTAAAAGATTTTTAAAAATATTTTTCAAATAATTTTGAAATTATGCTTTTAAAAGATTTTAAAATTTTTTTTGAAATTTAGTTTTGAAAAGATTTTAAAATGATTTTTAAATTAAGTTTCGAAAAGATTTAAAATGATTTTGAAAATAAGATTTTAAAAGATTTTAAAATGATTTTGAAATTAATTTTTTTAAAAAAAATTTTAAAAGATTTTTCAAATAATTTTGAAATTAAGTTTTGAAAGATTTTTAAAATGATTTTGAAATTAATTTTTTTTAAAAGATTTTTAAAATGATTTTAAAATTAATTTTGGAAATATTTTTGAAATGATTTTGAAATTAATTTTTCAAATATTTTTAAAATGATTTTGAAATTAATTTTTAAAAGATTTTTAAAATAATTTTGAAAATAAGTTTTTAAAAGATTTTAAAATGATTTTGAAATTAATTTTTGAAATATTTTTAAAATGATTTTGAAATTAAATTTTTTTTTAAAGATTTTTGAAATGATTTTGAAAATAATTTTTGAAAGATTTTTAAAATGATTTTGAAATTAATTTTTAAAATGATTTTAAAAATAAGTTTTTAAAATGATTTTGAAATTAATTTTTGAAAGATTTATAAAATGATTTTGAAATTATTTTTTTTAAAAGATTTTTAAAATGATTTTGAAATTAAGTATGAAAAGATTTTTAAAATGATTTTAAGTTTTGAAAGATTTTTAAAATGATTTTGAAAATAAGTTTTTAAAAGATTTTAAAATGATTTTGAAATTAAGTTTGAAAAGATTTTTAAAATGATTTTGAAAATAAGTTTTTAAAGGATTTTTTTTAAAAGATTTTGAAATTAAGTTTGAAAATATTTTTAAAATGATTTTGAAAATAAGTTTTTAAAGGATTTTTTTTAAAAGATTTTGAAATTAAGTTTTAAAAGATTTTTAAAATAATTTTGAAATTAATTTTTAAAATATTTTTTTAAAAGATTTTGAAATTAAGTTTTGAAAGATTTTAAAAATAAGTTTGAAAAGATTTTTAAAAGAATTAAGTTTTAAAGATTTTTTTTAAAAAAAATTTGAATTAAGTTTTGAAAGATTTTTAAAATGATTTTGAAATTATGTTTTGAAAGATTTTTAAAAGATTTTCAAATTAAGTTTTGAAAGATTTTTGAAAGATTTTGAAATTAATTTTTAAATGATTTTTAAAATGATTTTGAAATTAAGTTTTGAAAGATTTTTTTTTAAAGATTTTGAAATTAAGTTTTGAAATATTTTTAAAATAATTTTTAAATTAAGTTTTGAAAGATTTTTAAAAGATTTTGAAATTAATTTTTAAATGATTTTTAAAATAATTTTGAAATTAAGTTTTGAAAGATTTTAAAAATAAGTTTGAAAAGATTTTTCAAAGAATTAAGTTTTAAAGATTTTTTTTTGTTTTAAAAGATTTTGAAATTAAGTTTTGAAAGATTTTTAAAATGATTTTGAAATTAATTTTTAAAATATCTTTTAAAGGATTTTGAAATTATGTTTTGAAAGATTTTTTTTTAAAAGATTTTGAAATTAAGTTTTGAAAGATTTTTTAAATGATTTTGAAATTAAGTTTTGAAAGATTTTTAAAATGATTTTGAAATTAATTTTTAAATGATTTTTAAAATAATTTTGAAATTAATTTTTAAAAGATTTTGAAATTAAGTTTTGAAATATTTTAAAAATAATTTTGAAAAGATTTTTAAAATGATTTTGAAATTAAGTTTTGAAAGATTTTTAAAAATAATTTTGAAAAGATTTTTCAAAGAATTTTGAAATTAATTTGAATTAATTTTGAAATTAATTTGAATTTGAATTAATTATCGGTTTGTTTTTAATTACTTAGTCATCGCTCCCGATCTAAATTTTCAATCAAGGACTCCTATAATTTTTTTGAGATGAATTGAGGTTCAATTTAAGGGTTTGGTTTATCTTTGTGTTAGATTCAGGTTTACCTTTGGGTTCAACAAGTAAGCATTCTTTGGATAAACTTCTGGACTATGGTGAGTCACAAGGAACTCATTAAAGTAACCATACATTCGAGGTTTTCCAAATAGTCCTACCCATTGAGCTTAATACTGAACCCAGGTCTAACTAGTTAGGATCCGTTTAAGGGTAACTTCGGTCAGTTCCACTTGGGCAAATGCACCAGATCGAAACCATTCTTCCTAGACATGCGATGCCCAAGCTTCCCTAACGTACTATCAACCAAAAACTTCACCAGTACCGTGGGTCAAGTTAAACCTAGCCTATTTTTTCTAACCTTAATTACCTTGCCGGGTAGTCTACTCTTGTTTACCCATTTTGGGTAGATTAAGTTCAGTTACCCAGTTGGGTAGTTTAGTTAGGGGTGCCAGCTATTCTGGATCCTCCTTCTAAATTTTTATTTGATTTAAATTGATTTTTTTTTTCGAATTGAATTTCGAATTTTTAATTGAATGTTTAATTTAATTTCAAATTTTTAATTGTATTTTTAATTTAGAATTTTAATTTAATTTTGCATTTTTTAATTGAATGTTTTAATTTAATTTCAAATTTTTAATTGAATTTTTAATTTTGAATTTTAATTTAATTTCAAATTTTTTAATAGAATTTTTAATTTAATTTCAAATTTTTAATTGAATGTTTAATTTAGAAATTTAATTTTAAATTTTTAATTTAATTTCGAATTTTTAATTTAATTTCAAATTAAGTTTGTTTTATTAATATCGTTTTTCTTTTTGCTCCCCCTGGATCATAACCTCGATATGGCCTATCGAGGTAGTGTATTTGATCCTTCGGGATCCAATATTGACCAAGTCCAACTTGATTAATCAATTTGGACTTGGGGACCCATGCTTGAATTATGTTTCTATTATTTCTATTAACTAGAGACAGATATGATTTTTATTTTGTTTTGGTCTTAAATCCAAGTCCGCATTTGTTATAAATGACTCGCTATTTTCCAAGAATTAGATCCAAATTCTTGGAACCCAAGGTGAACCGTTCCAACGTGTCTTTAAGTTCTTTAATTTGAGTTTTCAAATTAGAATTTTCTTCCTCAAGTTGTTGGACTTGAGTCGAACTTCCAATTTGAACTGACTCAGTTAAAGTACTCAAGTCAGTCGCTTCCTTAAGGGATGTTACCTCCTTTTGGAGCGACTTAACCCGGACGTTGAATTTAGCCAACTTCTTTAATAAGTAAGGAATTAAATTTTCTAAATCATTTAAGCTAATACTAGAAATTAGAGCACTTACAGTGGTTTTGGGTCCTTCAGAAACGGATACGGATCCGTGGCTTCGCTCGTACTCGGTGTCTGATTCGCTCTCAGTTTCTGAATCGGGCTCGAACTCGGACTCGGTTTCAACAACATGTGCTAGTACTGGTAGAGCGAGAAGGCTTGCTTGCTCTTCTTCGTCCGATTCGGATTCATCTGATGACTCGGACCATGTTGCTTTCAGTGCTTTCTTCGTCTTGCTTGTTCCTGCAAATAATGCAACACCTTCCTCGGCCGGAATAGTATTAGTCTGCTCAAATAATTTGTTTATTAAAACATGCTTACCTATTTTCATATCAGGAATACCTTCATGTAGCTCAATCAAATTCTCCCACAGCTCCTTGGCGCTTGAGAATGGGTCGGCGCGATTCAGCTCCTTATTCATTAAGCCACACTGAAGTGTATACGTTGCTTTTGCGTTTGCTTCTACCTTTTTGATAAGGTTCGCGTCCCAGTTCTCGTACAGTAATGGCTTGCCGGCGCCGTCAGTTGGCAGATGAAGCCCGGTTTTGACAATCATCCAGACTTCAAAGTGAGTATGGAGATACGCCTCCATCCGACCCTTCCAATCTCCGAAATCATCTCCGGAGAAGAGCGGTGGGCGAGCAGTGTTGTAGCCTTCTTGATGGGCCATTTTAGAGAGACAATCTCACAAAATAAATATAATAAAACTTGTTCCAAGACTTAATATTGGATTAGTAGTGCGGGAGAGAAATAAAAATAGTAATTCAGGATTTTCGAGAAAAAGTAATAAAATATTATTAAAATAATATCAAAAAAATATTACCACAATTTTTTGAAAACGTAATATTTTGCTAATTCCAACCAATGGTGAAAAGATGAAAATTAATTTTTCAAAAACAGTTTTGGAGGGAAAAAACGAAAGGCGTATAGGTTTTATTTTTAACCTATACAAACGACAAAGCCACGAAAAAAATGCTTGAATGGTGGTTACACCAGTTCAAAGCGACCCCTCTCTGATGCCAATTATTGGATCGAGATGCGCTAGAGGGGGGTGAATAGCGCTCGCGGCTATTTCGTTCGATTATCGGAATCGTAAAACGTTCGTCAAGTAATTAAAGCAGCGGAATAAAAAAAAGACACACAAGAACACGGTCGTTTACTTCGTTCGGAGCCTAGATCGACTCCTACTCGAAGGTCTGCAATCCTTGATCACTTTCCGTGGGCAACAACTATAAGCTCGTATAATTATTACAAACTAATTACAAATGTAACTGTAATTAAAGTTATACCGACAACAATGGTAGAAAAATCTGAGCTCCGGGTCGTCGGAATGTTCCAGCAGCACTTCGAAAGCAATACTTGAGCAGAACATAGCACGAGGAAGCTTTTTCTTTCGTTGTCTTTTGCTGCTGCTTGAACCCCTCTTAAAAGGGGTGTTCAAGGCGTCTTAAACCCCTCCAGGCTGGCCGTGTCACCCGCGTGGATCAGAACTGACCTGGTCGAACTTTATCTTGTTTAAGGCGCCTTCAACCTCTCCAAGGCGCCTTCATCAACTTGTTCAAGGCGCCTTCAGCCTCTCCAAGGTGCCTTGAATCTTGCTTCGCAGCCAGCTCAGGTTTTGCACCCGAGGCGCCTCCAAGCTCCATGGAGGTGCCTTGGACACTGTTCATCCGAGGTTAATCTTTTCACTTTGGTCCTTGCAAGATACATTAATCCCAAATATACCCTGCAGCACAAAGTTAACACATAAAGCAAAATAGATGTGATAATGACAGTCTCCGGACTGTCCGGGTCTGACTTCGGATTTCCCACCGGAAACCCTAGGTCGACCCGACGCCTACTGTTCCCTCTACGGGGAACGCGTCCTCACCTACTCCACTAAGGAGATTTACCTGATGCCAGTGCGATCCTCCAGATCAATTGGACTTTTGCTCAGCACTCGAAGCTTCCAGACTTTTTGCTGGACATCCGCTTCCCGGCTAATCCAGTCTTTCACCTGGTTCGCGACACCAGGACTTTCCACCTAGGGTTACCACCCCCTAGGACTTTTGCCTGAAGCCTTTGACCTGCCAAGGCTTTCCGCATAGGGTTACCACCCCCTATGACCTAGGGTTACCACCCCCTAGGGTTTTCCTCCACCTAGGGTTACCGCCCCCTAGGACCTATGGTTACCACCCCTTAGGAGTTCCACCTGCCTAACCGCAGTTAGGACTTTCCTGAAACACTCAATCAAGCACGTTAGATCACAACAACCTTAACTTTGAATCCTTTGTCATTATCAAAACTCAGGTTTGATCGTCGGATGCTTCCCGCACCAACATAAATATTCCAAGAATACCTAGTTCATCATATCCATAAAAACTGCAGGAGCATTGGTAAGTCCAAATGGCATTACCCAAAACTCATAATATTCATACCGAGTAAGGAAGACAGTCTTCTAAATATCTGTCTCTCTAACCCATAATTGGTGATAGCCTGATCTTACATCGATCCTTGAGTACACATAGGTACCTTTAATCTGATCAAATAAATCATCTATTCTAGGTAGATGATACTAGTTCTTAATAGTTATAGAGTTTAACTGCCTATAATCAATACAGAGCCTCAAGGATCAATCTTTCTTCTTAACAAAGAGCACTGGACCACCCCAAGGAGAAGTACTAGGACGGATAAAACCTTTGTCTAACAACTCCTGAAGTTGGATCTTTCGTTCCTCCAATTCTCATGGTGCCATCCAATATGGAGCTTTCGATATTGAAGTTGTGCCAGGAAGCAACTCAATGGCAAACTCTACCTGTCGCCAAGGTAGCAAGCCAGGAAGTTCTTCAAGAAATACATCGGGATATTCACGAATTATGTGGACATCAGAAAGTCGGGCAGAATTATCCACATTAGAACTCACTAAAGACATGAGATATCCCTTGCATCCCTGAGCCAATAACTGCTGAGCCTAGAGAACGGAGATAATAGATATCCCTCGATCATTGATCCCAATAAAATCCTATGATGATTGATTTAAGGATTGAAAAGTTACCACTTTGGCTCGATAATTGACAGTGGCATGATGCGCTAACAAACAATCCATACCCAAAATAATATTGAATTCAGTCATCTCTAGCACTTACAGATCCAGTGTAAGGATATGACTATCAAAATTTAAAGGACAACTCTTGACCTCCTGATATGACATCAATACTCCACCTGATGGTGTCAATATTATTAATCCATAAGGTCGAAGAGTTGGGATCCTCCCAATCTTGCATACAAATTCGGGAGAAAAAAAGGAATGAGAGCTACCAGTATCTTTCAATATATCCGTAGGAATACTATAAACTGAAATAATATCTCGGATAACAGATCCTCTAGCTCGCTGTACCTCCTCATGAGTAAAAGCATAAACATGTCCTGGCTCAAGACTCGATGGCTGACACCTCTAGATAGAAGAAGAGGGTTGACTCTGATCCTACGAAAGTTGGTATGACTGGGTCGAAGGCTGATAAGATAATGATGGCTGATACTGGCGGGGTGGAGGTAACAAGTACTACTAGGGTGGAGGTAGCGAGTATTGCTGGAGTGGAGCTACCAAATACTGCTGGAATGGAGTTGGCAAATAATGCTGAGACGGAGCTAGCAAATATTGGTAAAGTGGATGTACCGATTGATGCTCACTCTCCACCTTGGACTGTAAATGGTAAAGTTGTGGTTGTTGAGAAAACTGCGTAGGTGGGGGGATTTTGTTGTTCAAATTGCTGAGATCGTTGTGGGCCTTTCTGCTTCCGAGACTGTGGAGGTAGTGGCATGGGGTAGGTCGAGCCTTCTGAGACTGTGATCCTCCTACTTGATGTTGTGTCTTTAAAGTGCAATCTTTCTGCATATGTCCTAGAAGTTTACAATAGGAGCATATACTCTTATCCAGTGGACATTCTGATGTTAGGTGATTTGGTGCACCACATTGAAAACACTTCATAGATATCTGGCCCCACTGTGATGAGAGTGGGTGACTAGATCCCTGTGATACTTTGGCTACCTTTTGTGACCGTGAAGACTCTCTAGTCATATCCTGGCCATGGGGTCGACGACCTCGACTCTGTTGTCTAGAGTGTGAGCTCTGCAAGGTCTGTCGGCTGGCTTCTCTATCTTGGGATACTTGTTGTTGGGTCATCTCAATAAATATGGCTCGATCAAGTGCCTCCCGATAAATACTAACAGGAAATCCAGACATCCTGATCCGAATATATGTTGTCGGTCCATGTGTAATGTCAAACATACGATTTGAGTCCTGAGCTACCATATGTGGGCAAAACTCAGCAAGTTTGCTAAATTATGCACTATAGTCCAGCACGCTTCGATCACCTTGCTTGAGACTCATGAATTCCTGGCATCAAGCAATACAAAATGCTATAGGAAATTACTATCTCTCGAACGCCTCTTTGAATGATTGCCAAGAGGTGACTTGATCTCCGAGGACAGTCTTTTGCATCTTCCACCATGTGGATGCTTATCCTCGAAAATGATAAGCGGCTAGCTCTACCTTCTTTGTGTCTGAACAGGACATGTACCCAAAAGTACACTCGATATCCTCCAACCATGTACGTGCCACCCAAGGATCGGTGCATCCATGAAATAGCATAAAATGATCCTCTGCTCAACTACCAAGCAAAGGAATACAAGCCTTTTCCATTATAATGGATGCTGTGGGAATGGCTGGGGTGACCACATGAGCTGCAACAAGATGAGGTTTTCCCTCGATCTGATCCCCAACTCCAATACTAGGACCAACCTAAGCTCTCGATATCAACTCAGATGGGGAGATAGGGGCCTCATCCAAACCATGATTGACCCTCTAAGTAGTAGTGACATGCCGACATGCTTGACCACGAGCTCAACCACTACCACTATTGTAACCATGGCTGCGGCTACAAGCATGACTATTACCCCAACCACAACCACGGGCTTGTGGTAGTGCCTATAAAATCAAATGAAATTTTCAATAATCAATTATAATCAAAATAATTAAAACAAAGAATGACCCTTAAATCCTATAGCTCAGAGATACAACTTGACTTGTATAAAAATTCATTTGCTCGAGAACTACATAAACCGAAAACAAAAATCTTGAAATAAAGCCAAAACCCACAAAAAAAAAATGCAACTAAGCTCTGATACCAATAAAATTGTCAGGCCCCTAGGGTATAGGTCCCGGTACCCCACTTAGTGACAATATAATATAAGAAACCCTAAGAACCATCTAAACAGAATAATCAAGAAATTTATCAATTTATATATATCATAGTTTTCGTAGACCACAAAACTATACAGATAGATAACATCTGAAATAAAATTAGAAAATGTGAATACAACGAAATCAAAGTAAAACAAACCAAGAATCAATACGTCAAGATCTCTGAGAAACTCTATGTAAAGTAAAGACCAACTGTAATATCAAAAGGATCCTTGTGTCTATAAAACTGGAGGCCAAGGAATGTAGAAAGTTAGCCAAATAGCTAAGTGAATACTCAAGAAAAATGTGCATGAACTTAATCTTGTTTGAGAAGTCAAAGAAGTAGAGTAAATCACAATCTTTCGTTACAACTTTAGGTTATTCTTAAAGTTCTCCATTTATACATATATATGTATAATCATCCTCAATTATCATTATCTATAATCAGGTAATATTTTTATATTAGAGTTTATGATCTTCACCTTATCATCATCAATTAAAATCAATTATCTAATGTTATTATTTAATCAATCGGTATACAAGTTGTCATGGTAATATCAACATATATATCAATGGTATAAATCGGATAAATCAACTAAAAAGTGAATCACTAGAGCCAATATCATCAGAGTGTAATATCACATGGATAGGCTAAAAGCCTTCTCAGAGTATAAGACCGTCGCATATGTCATCTGACGTACGGGCTATTAGCTCTCACCGGTGGAAGACATAATAAATACTGATCGAGGGCTACATCATGCAACCATGCCTCAGGTGTATGGTCAGGTACTCTGGACCGTGGGTCACCACGCTACCACAATAACATGTGGGCGGTCCAATACTCCAATATAAAGCTCTGGTATAAAGCTAGACTCATGGTCTTCACTTTCTAATATTCTTCATTTACCATCATTCTTATTTCACTTTAAGGATTCTATTTTATCCATTTATCATAAGTATTCTGTTTTCATATCAAATGTTCAATCTAGTTAACATTTTCATATCGAGTCTTTTAATGTATCATCCTACAATTTGCATATAAAAGCTATAAGTATCGACAGATAGAATATCAAAAGCATGGAGTATATATAGAAGGTCAAGCAAGTCAAAAGACAGGTATCAACAAAAGAATAATTTAGAATATCTATTTAATTTTTAAAACAACCCTTCCCATATTAATCCCAGTATGAACTCACATGTGAACAAGAAATAATATTAATTATTTACCCTCCTCGATTTTATTATTTTAACCCATTTCACTACTTGTAATATCATTTTACTTCCCTTTTAAAAACAATTATACAAATATATATAGTTTCATCATTTCTTTATGCATGAACAAGGATAATTATATGAGTTAAAAGAGATGTATCCACTTTATATACAGCAAAATCTTTGAGTGTTGGCAGGTCACCGTGCTCCACCCGAGCTCGGGTCTACAAACATAATACCAAACATAACTCAAATAATCAAAACACTATCTAATAAGAATAATGACCTAAAATCTAAATATTGTCTATGATTCGAAATCGGTGAATTATTTTGATCTTGCTAGCTCGTACCACTTCGCATTCCTAAATGAAACCTTTGTTCTAATCTAGATGGCCCTCCTAATTACACATCAATAAACACAAAGCATTAAATATACCATCTATGGGTTACTATGGTTGCTAGAAAAAGAGGGCGGCAACTAAGGTCATTTTCCGTTCGTCGCTGGCCATCTTAGCTAGCTCCGGTGAGCTCCGACGATCTCCGACGGTGTTGCCAAGAAAAGGACAACAACTAGGGCTGCTATTGGAGAAACAAAAGGCAGCAAAATGCTACTGTTGGTGGGGGAAAAAGGAGAGAGCAACATGGGTTGCTGCTCTTGGCTGTTGGAGGAGAAGAAAGGCAATAATGTTAGTTGGGGAAGGATGAAAACAGAGAGGACGGCTGTTGGAATAGTAAGGGGAGAGGAAACCTTTTTCCTTTTCACCAGTTGTCTCGGCAAGCTCCAGCAAAGGCCACAGCTAGCTTCGACGGTTGTTGTGCTTGGTTAGAAAATAGGGCAGCAACTAGGGCTTCTCTTTCCCCTCTTAGCTAGTGGCCCGATGAGCTCTGATAAACTCAAACAAGCTCCGATGGTGCTGCCGAGAAGCAGGACAACACGGAAGGGGAAGCTTGTTGCTTGTTGCTTGTTGCTTGTTGCTTGTTGCCATTGGAGAAGAGAAGATAAGAAGAAGAGAAAGGGGTTGCAAGCTTCAGTGGGGAAGAGAAGAAAAGAGGAAGAAAAAGGAGGTAGGGGGTGAACGTGGGTAGGTATGGTTTGTATTTTTTTATGTTTTTTTTTTCAATACTTAAGAGAGAACCTATTGTTGACCATGAGAATCCTGATTCACGACATTGAAGACCCCAACTTGTTGCAAATTATTCTTCCATGACACCTCCATTGTCAGCAAATGTCATGACTTACAATATCATATCAATGATCACAGTTTAAGTACTTTAGCAAAAATCTATCAATCTCCTCTTCCTAAAGTTAGTCTATGAATCCACTAATTGGACAAACAATACTAGGAATCTAGAGGGGCTATCCATCTTTCATCCTCAAAAATAATCTTGTTATGTTGTAACCATATAGTCCACACCTAAGTGTGATGCATGTTGAGGACAAACTTTGCATCATGGTTAGATTGTAGACGATCATCCTCAGTATGGTTCTTGCAATTTCGTTATAAGACAGGTGAAGAGCTGACATTTTAGCAACAATTCCAATGCCTATGGGGATTATGCATTCAATTTTATTGGGCGAGAGAAGCAAGGCTTTCAAGTTTGCTATACTTTGTGGTATCTTTCCAAAGAGGTTGTAATTGTCCAGGTTGATGAACGACCTCTAAACAAAAAAATGACGACTTCTATCTGAAAACCATCGGATAGGTCAGTGGTCAGTCTAAGTTGATGGGCGAAGATTAGATTCACATAGTTGTACTCTAAGCGCCCACCTTTGAGAAATAAAAGTAGGATGAAGTTCTTGCTTCCATTATCTTATTCAAGGAGGCATCATCCGATGTTATTTAGCAATTTGAAAAACTGCAAGAGGATTTGTAGATTATTATTATTATTTGATAATTTTCACCATTTTAGTATTTAATGTATTTTTGGTATTTTTCATAATTTCTATCTTTTTATATTTTATATTTTAAGTATGTTTAGGAATTTTAGGATTGTGAGATTGTTGATAATGTTTCTTTTTTTTAGAATTTCTTTTCTTTCTTTACAAGATAGAAATTGTAGTCTATATATCAGGATTTCTTTCCTTAATTTGGTTCATAGGATCTAAAGTTTGTATAAACATATATTTAGTTGTTTGAGGAATAATTTTCAAATATTATATTAAATTTTATTTTTTCGAAAGATCTGGAGGACAGTGGTTATCTCTTCTTGTCTTCTACTCAAATCCCCCTTCTCATGAACCCGTAGAATAATCGTTATCCTGCCTAGCATCAGTTGATATCAGAGCAGGCAGGTTTCGATTTGAGGAAGTCGAGTGTCATATCCAAAGGAAGGTCGTCATTGTAAGTACCCCGGATAAGTTTTGATGTGATCAACCGGGTTAAGTTAGGTCATGTTGTATTTGATTCTTGTGTCTAAGTGTATAGGAACTTAGGAACATAAGAAATCGAGTGGAAGATATAGCAGACTAGAAAGATGGCATGGGAAGCAAGTCGATGGGCTCAGTGCATCCAAGAGACGAGAAGATGCAGAAGAGTACACCAGAGGACAAGAAGGACATGCGCGATGTAGGGACGAGAAGCTAGGGAGGAAGCCTGCTTGAGTAGAAGGTCGGAGTTAGGTTCCGGTGAGCTTAACTCCAGATGGCCAGAGCATCACCCAACCGAGCGAAGAAGAGTTAACCAACTTTTGAAGGTTAACTGGGCATTTTGCTTGGTGGAAGGCACCTTTAACCTTATTGGAGGCGCCCTCCTACCTCCAATGGAAGTGCCCTCTTGCCTCTAATGGAGGCGCCTTGAGTTATTGGTTGTTGTTGGATGACCATTAGAGTACGGATAAAACTCTATCCTCATTGGAGGCACCTTAGACCCTCTTGGAGGTACTTCCAACCAATGGTAACATATTCCAAGAGGCTATAAAAACCCCTTTGGAGCTAGGAATCAAATAACAACTTCTATATTCACTTCCTACTTAATTTTTGAGCTATCAAGAGTGTAAGAGGCTTACTCGCCTTCAACGAAGGAGATCTTTACATCTTTTCATCTGCTTTAGATTAACAACCACCTAGGTTATAACCAAATAATTTCTGAGTCTCTTACTTTATATTTTTAAATAATTTTTTTGTTTAACTAATATTGTGTCCTTGCTAAAGTAAGTTAGCTCGAGATTATTAATTTCTATTTGCAGGCTATTCTCCCCCCTCTAGCCAGCCTACCAGGACCAAGAAATGGCATTAGAGCCCAACCGACTCAAAAGAACTAACTGCCAACTGAAGCAATGAGACAATGGTTGAACCAAGTATCTACTCATCAAAGTTTGAGGGGGAGTTTTCTACATGGAAAAAGAAAATGGAGGTATTTTTTAAAATAGATTTCAATTTGTTATTAATAATAAAATATGATTTTGTAACACCTAGAGAGCAACAAAGAGTCGATAAAGAAGAATACCTGTGGACCAACAAAGAGCAAGCCGACTTTGTTACAAACGACAAAGAAAAATTCCATCCGCTGAGCGTTCTACCTCCACAAAAAGTCAACTGGATCAAAGCATACAAGTTAGCCAAAGAACTCTGAGAGAAGTTCCTAGAATTGCACGAAGGGACCTCGGAGGTCAAACTAGCAAGGCGATATCTACTATGGAACCAACTCAATAACCTCCGGATGGAAAAAGAAGAAACAATCACTCATCTACATGGAAGAATCAAGGAGCTGATCACCGGACTCACAAATCTTGAAGAAATGATAACAAACTGAGATTCACTAAGGTATGCTTTAAATACTTTTCCAAGAAAACCTGAGTGGACATACATAGTAGATTCTTTCTATATTTCCAAAGACCTCGAGATAAGCACATTAGAAAATTTATTTTCCACTTTTGATTTATACAAGTTGAAATGCACAGGTTTAAAAAGGGAAAAGGAGCCAATTCAAAACTTAGCACTAAAAGCTAACCAGAAAGATGACTCAGATTTTGACATATCACTTGACGAAGACAAAGCAGCCTTTATGGTAAGGAAATTTAGTAAGTTCCTTAAGACTAACAAGTTTAACAAGTTGCAGGTTAAGAAGTTTCTATGAAGCAAACAAAAAGTTTAGTGCTATAACTATCAAGAAAAATGACACATTAAAGACAACTGCTCGAAACTGAAGGCCAAGGAAAAAGACAAGGACAAAGGACCAAGACAGACAAAGAATAAAAATCTAAGAGCAACTTGGGACGAGACATCATCCAAATCCAGGACAGAGCAGTACGCCGGACTTGCGCTAATGGCAAGTCACCAAGAAGACAACAAAACTTCATCAGAAATGAGCATTGACAAAGGAGGAGACACTTTAAAAGAGAGCAACGATAAAGGAGGAGTGTCGAATAACGAGATCAACCTGATAAGTGAAGTATGTTCTCTACCTCCCGATAAAGTATATAAATTTATCAAAATACTTTCTAGAAATTCATGTAAACTAGAAACCAAAAAATTAAAAAATTAAAAATTAAAAATTAAAAATTAAAAAAAGGAAATTTTAGAACTAAGAGTTACCTTAGCAAAATTATGCGTATTAGAAGATTTCGATAAATTAAAGGTTGAAAATGAAAAGTCAAAAGAACAAATAGAATTTTTTAAAAACTTGTTATGTTCAAATTATGCAGTTCAAAATTTAAGGAATTATCAAGGGATAAATTGGTATTTTAGATTTCACATAGGCTAAATTTGAAAATTTCTAGAAATTTTATACCACACAAATGTTTGATAAATCCAGTCGGTAGGAACTTATTTTGGTTCCTAAATCATACTTAGTTTAATAAAATTTTATATAAGTTTTAATTTTAATTTCCCTTAATTTTTTAAATTACATACTTAAATTGTCTTACAGTTGCAATTATTAAATTAAATAAATTATTTTGTATTCCTTCTACCTTTTACGCAATTAAATAGATTTTACTTTTTTAAAGGGGGAATTTATTTTCTATCCATAGAAAAAAATTCAGAATTTTTTGATTATTAAATAATTTCTTAACAAAAATCATATTTTAAAAATTAAAAATATCTTGCAGATGTATTTTTATAAAACTTTATTTTTTGTTGATAAAACATTATATTCTCTATTACAAGAAAAATTTTCAATATTTTTTTTTTGATCATTATCTGAATTATTTATCAAAAACATTATTTTTATATTTAAAAATTATTGAGATATTAGTTTTAAAAATTTTAAATTTTCTATGATTAACATTAAATTTTATGCATTCAGAAAAACTATCACGATTTTTAGATATTAGATTTTATTTTAAAGTATTTAACTTTAAAAATTATTCTTTCTGATTAAATAACTCATACTAGTCAAAATAAATATTTATTTGTTATACAAAATTTTATTCTGATCTTCCTATCAAAAAATTTTCAATATTTTCCTAAACTTAAAAATAATTTTTAAATTATTTTTGACAAATCTAGTCTTTAATTTTTAGAAATTCCGATATTCAAAAAAAATTCTTAAAAATCTTTCTCAAATTTAGATATTATTTTATCACCCTTAGAATTTTTTATAGATTTTTTTTTAAATTAACCCCTATTTTTTGATGTGTTCAAAGGGGGAGAAATTATTTTTTTTGGGGGGGGTGGTTAAATTTATGACTTATTACAAAATTCATGTTTTAATTTGTCAATTTATTTTTCAAATAATTCTATGTTTATTTTACCCTAACTTTAACTTGGATTAATGCACATCAAAAATAGAGAGATTGTAAGTACACTAGATAAATTTTGATGTGATCAACTGGGTTAAGTTAGGTCCTATTATATTTAATCCTTGTGTATAAGTGTGCAGAAACTTATGAACACAAGAAGTCGAGTGGAAGATGCAATAGACTAGAATGATGGCATGGGAAGTGAGTCATGTTGGTGTGGGAAGCATCCGACGATCGAACCTGTGTTTTGATTATGTCAAAGGGTCTAAAGTTAAGTTGTCTTGTTATCTAACAAGGTTCATTGAGCTTGCAGGAAAGTCCTAAGTTGTCTTAGGTAAAGTCCTAGCGGATTCTAGGCAGGTGGAAAATCCTAAGGAGTGATAGCCCTAGGTCCTAGGGGCAGTAACCCTAGGTAATGGAAAGTCCTAATTGTGGTTAGGCAGGTGGAAAACCCTAGGAAGTGGTAGCCCTAGGCTGAGAAAAATCCTAGAGGGTGGTAACCCTAGGTCCTAGGGGTGATAAACCTATGCAAAAAGTCCAGTCAGTCTAGAGGACCGATCTAGCAGCAGGTAAACTCTCTTGAGAGGTGTAGGTGAGGACGCGCCCCCCAGCGAGGGAACAGTAGGCGTCGATTCCACCTAAAGTTTCGACGAAACTCAAAGTCAGAACTGGACAGTCAGAGACTATCATAATTTCATATTATATGTATATTGTTTTCACTTGGACTAACTTTGTTTTATAGGAAATAAGGGCTGGAGAAAGTTGGTCCAGGCGCTCGGAAACTGGTCTGGGCGCCTCAAGCTGGTTTTAGCGCCCGGAGTCAGTCCAGGCATCCAGAACCCAAAAGTTATCTGCAAGCTGATTGTGGCACACGCAGAGTGGCCGAGCCACGTGGTCTAGGCATCCGAAGGGGTTACGGGTGCCCGGAACATCTATAATAGTAGCCTCGACCAGAAGCTCCAGAAGAACACAACGAACAACTTCCGCTTCTTCGAGCTACTCAGAAAATGCTCCCACGACACCCGAAAGCTCCGACGACATTTCTTCTGGAGATTTTCTCAGACAGAGCTGTCAGTATTATTTTTATTTGGAAGTTCCTTGTACTACAACTGTAATCATTTTGTACTATTCCGAATTGATTAGTGATTGCCCATCGAAAGCACTCTTACTTGCGGGCCTTGGAGTAAGAGTCGCCACCGGCTCCGAACCAAGTAAAATATTGGTGTTTGTGTTGTCTGTTTTATTTTTCGCTACGTATTTTACTCTAAACGAACGAATTAACCATGAGTGCTATTCACCCTCCCCCCTCTAGCACTTTCGATCCTACAAGTCGATAGGCTCGGTGCATTCAAGGGACAAGAAGATGTGGAAAAAAAACATAGGTGGATGAGAAGGACACGCGTGGCGTATCCGAGGGACGAGAAGCTGGGGAGGAAGCCTGCTCGAGTAGAAGATCGTGTTAGTACTCCGTGATAGCTTTGATGTGATCAACCAAGTTAAGTTAGATCCTGTGTATTTGATCCTGTGTCTAAGTGTGCAGGAGCTTAGGAATACAAGAAGTCGAGCAGAAGACGCATCTAGCGAGAAGGATGGCACGCGAAGGGAGTCAATTAGCTCGGTGCATTTGAGGGACGAGGTGCTGCAGAAGAGTACACCGGCGGATGAGAAGTATGCATGCAGCGATCCAAGGGATGAGAAGTCGGGGAGGAAGGCTGCTCAAGGAGAAGGCCAGAAAATGGATTCGGGTGAGCCCTATTCCGGTTGGCTGAAATCACTCAAGCGAATAGAGCAGTGGAAGAGCAAAATGAAGTTGTTGGAGCTGCTGGAGGCACCTCCAACACTACTGGAGGCACCCTCATGCCTTTCTGGTGGAAGTCGCCTTCAAACTATTGAAGGCACCTTCAAGCCTTCATGGAAGGCGCCTCCAATCACTTGAAGGCGCCTTAGACTGGGTAATAAGAGGTCGTTGGCGAGGATAAAGTCTTATCCTCGCCTGCTTCGCTGGAGCCTGGAGGCGCCTTCCAACTTGTTGGAGGCACCTTCCGGCCCTGGATAGAATTTTCTAGGGGCTATAAAAAGACCCCTGGAGCTAGGAAATAGACATCAACTCTTGTATTCATTTCCTAGCAACTGACTGACCATTCAATGAGTGTAAGAGGCTTCTCTACCTTCATCGAAGGAGACTTTTAGTGCTTTTTATTTGTCTTGGATTAACAATCACCTAGGTTATAACCAAGTAAATTTCTTTGCCTCTTCTTTCATTTTGTAGTTGTTTAATTTACTTGTTATTACTGTTGCTACTAATCTGAGTTAAATGACGGGAAAGGTTTATTTTTTTAATAGGCAATTCACCCCTCCTCTTGCCGGCCCATTGGGACCAACAGTTCGGAGTTGGGTTCAAATCCGCTCAACTCCGAATGTCCAAAGCATCACCAAAGTGAGTGAGGAAGAGCTAACCAGCTTTTAAAGGTTAACTGGGGTTTTTCCTAGCGGAAGGGGCCTCCAACAGGGTTGGAGGCGCCCTCGTGCCTTTTGGTGGAAAACGCCTCCATTGGAGGCACCTTGAGTTGTTGGTTACCGTTGGATGACCGTTGGAGTTTGAAAAAAAAACTCTATCCTCATTGGAGGTGCCCTGGACCCTTTTGGAGGCACCTCCAACCAATGGTAACATATTCGAAGAGGCTATAAAAATCCCCCTAGAGGTAGGAATCAAACAACAACTTTTGTATTCACTTCCTAGTTACTTTCTGAGATATCAAAGAGTCTAAGTGACTTCTTCACCTTCAACGAAGGAGATCTTTAGAGCTTTTCATCTTCCTTGGATTAATAACCACCTATGTTGTAATCAAGTAATTTCTGAGTCTCTTACTTTATGTTTTTAAATAGTTGTTTTGTTTAACTAATATTGTGTCCTTGCTAAAGTAAGCTAGCTTGAGATTAGTAATTTCAATTGCAGGCTATTCAATCCCCCTCTAGTTGATCTACCGGGACCAACAGTCATGGTAGTGGTCATGCTTGGCAGGTTCTGGCTAAGGAAACTTCTCACCGTGGTGGTAGCGCCCAAGATGAGATTTACAAAGGTAAGTAACAAATTTAACCTAATAAGTAGCGGTAGTGACATGAAATCTTGAAGATCATGAGATCTCAGATCGAAAATCTGAGTCTACCTTCGAGAATCCATATCATCATCAGGCTGCATACCAAGAACGTTGTGGTAGGAAGGAGAATTATAGAGGCATGGGTTTTTGGATTAATTTACCCATATTTTCTGGTACATTACCAGCAGAGGGCTTCATTGATTGGCTTAACGAAGTGGAGCAGATTTTTTTTATTATGAGGAGGTACCTAATCAGGTGAAAGTAAAATTGGTTGCCTTCAAACTCAGAGGTCTAGCATCGGCATGGTGGGAACGCTTGCGTTGCTCACGAGACTGACAAGGTAAGGCCAAGATCAGAGAGTGGGAGGAGATGATGAAGAAGATGAAAGGTCACTTTCTTCTCTTTGGTTACACTTAACTTCGTTCCAAGGATGATTATGATTCACCATGGAGGACGATAACTTCGACACCCAAGATGACTTGGATGGATTTGAAGATGATTTGGAGGAATAATTTGACCTAGAAGAGTACCAAGATGAAGAATACCCAGATGAAGAGGAGATAGAGCCAAAGGAAGTTGCAAAGGAGTCTTCGAAGCTGGCAAATGAGGAGCCTACTCCACTATTAGAGGAGCCTTTACCCACCCCACTAGTGCCTATTGAGGAAAAGGTTGCTGTGGCCGAGGATGATGGTACAAAGGCCGTCAAAGCCATTGAAGAGATAGTCATCCCCGTCATCCATGTTTATTGGGTGAACCTGTCATCTGAGGATGATGGTGTGTCAGTCTACAACTACCTCACAGTGTTATAAAAGCTCTCCAAGTTTTTGGTAATTAACTATGACAAGGACAAGGAGATGCACTGCTTTAACAAGGTTATAGTTAGCCTCTGCTTGCACAAGGAGCTCAACATCGACTCTGCGTGCGCCCCCAAGGCTACTCCATGGCTACCTTTGCCAATTTCTTAAGAGAAGCCTTCTCCTTGGAAAGGGATGCCACTTTGAACATTGAAGACCTCATTGGGAAGAAACCTAGAATTCTCATCATTGTTAAGGATTATGTTGCTATTGTGAGAGAATATGAGAAGTGCTTGAGGGACGTGAAGATGGACAAAAATAGCATGGTGTCATTCTCATCTGCGGATTGATGAGGATTCCCAAAGTCCAACAACTGCTAGTAGATTTTGTTGATTTGGTACCAGATGATCTTCCTCTTGAGCTACTATCTGAAACTACTCTAAACTTAATGAAAATTTCTTTCAACCTAGAGTGACTGGTGTAGGAGGATTAGCAGATTATTATTATTATTATTATTATTGTTATTGTTATTATTTGATAATTTTTTTTGGTATTTTTGATATTTTTGATAATTTATATTTTTTGTATTTTGAGTCCATTTAAGAATTTAAGAATTATGAGTTTGTTAATAATTTTTTTTTCTTTTAGAATTTCTTTCCTTTCCTTACAAGATAGGAATTGTAGTCTAATATTAGGATTTTTTTTTTCCTTTATTTGGGTCTTAGGATCTGGAGTATATATAGACATGCATTTATCTGTTTGAGGAATAATTCTTTAATATTAAATAAAATTTCCTTTTGTTGGAAATATCTAGAGGACAGTGTTTATCTTTTCTTGTCTTCTCCTCAAACCTCTCATTCTCGTAAGCTTATAGAATAATCGCTATTTTGTCCGACATCACAGGTATTACAAACTTGTAAGATGCATAAGTTTTGGATGATAGGAACTACTCGCTTAGGTGATTCCCATGGTTTGCAATCTCGTTCCGTGTCAGGCAACATGGTCAAAGCATATTATTATTGAAATTTGATACTATTTGACACCGTGTCAATTAGTATTGTGTCATACCAAAACTTGACACCCCTTGACTTGCTACAACATAGGACAAGTGAATTGAGATAATGATGTTATTTCTTTTATAGTTTGTGTTCATTTAACATAATAATAAAATTGTATAATTTCAGTTGGAGCACAAAATCTAAACTTAAATATATCAATCTTCTTTTTCTTCCTGCTTTCACCTCCTATTCACCACCAACAACATATACCGAAACGTCAACACGAAATCAAAATGCTATCATTCTAGTCAAATACTAAAGCTTCAACACAACTTAAGATTTTGAATCATGATTGTACCTGTGTTGGCAAAGCAACACAAAGATCATGTAGAATGCATTCAACACTAGCAAATCAAATATTATAGTGCAGTTGATATTACTCAAGAGGATCAATGCTAATGAGGTAGTATCTAAAAAGCGGGTGCTGATATTTGAACCAAAAGGGGTGCTCTGATCCCTGATAAACTTTGTTATCTTTATAGAGAAAAAACTGATGAATATGAAAATCACGTGTTCACAACATGAAGTTTCACAATTCAAGCAGGAAAATCTAGTCACATATGGAATTGAGGTTGATTGGTGTCTCACACACATGTTTGAGGAAAGAACATATGGATTAACAATATGGTTTGACTTAAGCACACTTTTCATACATGATCCATAATTTAAATACTAATGTCAACCTTAATCCATTACAAGTCTGAATATTATAAAAGTACAAGTTCTTAGTGTATACATAAATTCTAGAATTAGTTCAGGCCTATTTAAGGCTAAATTTTGATTGCATATACATAAACCAACCACAAATCCTATCAATGATTAGAATGTATTTGATTCTTGTGCTCCTCTTGATCATAACTGCACCCAGGAATCCCCAGAAGCCAAACACAAATCCAAGAGCAAAGCCAATGAAATACCAAATTCTTCCATATTCATCATCTTCATGCATGTCCTTTTCTTTTGCTACTCCATTATCAATGGTTGGATTGTCGCCTGGGCACTTGATTTGGAGTGGCTCCCCACAGGGCTCAGGGTTGTCAATATATGACAAGTTGGTGAAGGTTTGCAGCTGACTGCCCGTTGGTATTTTTCCAATCAAATTGTTGTAAGATAAATTTAAAATGCTCAGAGAATACAAAGCAGAAATGCTCAAAGAAATTCTACCCGATAAGTTGTTCTTTGAAAGATCAAGTGATTCTAGTTGACTCATAAGACTAATCTTATCTAGTATGTTTCCTGAGAAATGATTCATAGACAAGTTGAGGAAGTGAAGGCCATGAAGGTTTGTGATCTCTGTAGGAATGTCACCTGAGAGATTATTGTTTGAGAGATCAATACTGGTGACAATTGAAAGCATAGTAGTGAACTGAAGTTCTATATCCTTAGCAGTTATGATGACACTCTCCAAGTAATAAATGGAACCACCATATAATGGAGCAGATTTATTTGTGTTCTGGCTTGCCATCATGGAGGTAAACTTGCCAAAACTTGGAGGCAAAGAGCCAAAGAGATTATTGTGAGCCAAGTTTAGCACTTGGAGGGATGGGATCAGAAAGAGCTGTTGTGGAATTGCACCGGTGAAATTATTTGACCTTAGAGAAAGAACTTGCAATACTGATAGTCTCCTTCCAAACCATCTGGGTATAGCTCCGGACAATTTATTGCAACTCAAATCAATAACTACAAGTTGATTGCAATGCTGTAAAGTTGATGGAATTGTACCAGATAAACTATTATTATTCATGTGCAGTGATTGCAATCTAGCTAAAAATCCAAATGTTCTAGATATGCTGCCAAATAATTTGTTGTTGGAAATATCAATGATTGCTAGCTCTGATGCATTACCCCAACAATCTGGGATAGTTCCAGTAAATCATTATTGGCGAGGTTCACAATTTGCAATTCTCTTTGTGTACAAATGGAAGACGGAATGCTTCCATTCAGTTTATTATTGGACAAAATCAAATAGGAAATGCTAAACTCACCAAACATGCTTTTAGGAATTGGTCCAGAAAAAGAATTGTGAGAAAAGTCCAAATATGCATCCTGAGGTTGTATTCTTGGAAGGAAGACTTCAAAGTTGTTGTAACTCAAATCGAAACTTCTTACATCCTTGAAGCACTCAAAAGACTCGGTAACATCCCTCTCATATGATTGTGAGAAACGTTTAGCTCCATGTCCAGTAAGCACAAGCTCCAAAACCAATTAGGGAAAGGATCTGATATTCCGCTATTTTATATGTCTAGGTTCTGTAAACTGGTTTGGTTCCACAGCCATGGAGGAAATCTAAGTCCCAAGTTGCAAGATCCCATAAGGATTTCGTCTGCTTGAAATGGAGGAAGCCAATCTTGGCTCACATTGACCAACAAGTTGTTGTGAGATAAATCCATGAAATGTAAATTTGTGAGATTGGCAAAGTGGGCTTCTGTGATGTTTCTGTTGAGATTTTCGAGCCGTAAATTCGTTTTTGCGTTGCGGAAACCCCGAAATCCCATGCCACCAAATCCGTGCGAATATTAAAATTTTACATGTACAAGTTTTCTAATCCTAGATCTACTTTAGATCTACATATTTAGGAATTATACCTTTGATGCGAAGCTCTTCGCTTATCCCGCTCGTCCAAGGTTCGCCGGATCTCAAGGGTGTCAAGTGAACGTCCCTCTATGTGTATCCACACGAACAAAAAGGGTGGAGAAAAAACCTTAGAGTGTGCTAGCACCCTTGAAGGTTTCGGCCAAGGTGGAGGATAGGGAGAGAAGAAGAAACAAGGAGGAAGAAGATGAAATCAATGAGCACAAAATTGTAACTCACACTCATCTAATGGTGGCCTGCCACTTTAGAGGCTTTTAAACCTCTATGGAATATCAAGAGTCACAACTCTTGATTTCCCTCATGATGTGACACACACATAAGCCAATCTTGATGATGTGGAACATCATCATTGACCCACCTTATGCCAACTCACAAATGAGGTGACATTGGTCAAGTCAAACTTGACCTTTCATCTTCCCTTCTCAAGTCAAGTCAAGTCAAACTTGACCTCTTCTCTCCCATGGTTGATCAAATCTAACCATTTGATTCAAACCAATTTAATTTAATGAATCTATATTCATTGAATTAAATTGATTCAATGAATCAAAGTCTAAATTGATTCATTGAACACATGAATCAAATTGAGTCCAACTCAATTAGTCTAGTTTGGATTACTCTTAATCCAATTTGGTTCATCACATGAACCTAATCCTCTAGGTACATCAAATGAACCTAATCTCCATATAATTGTCCTTTGTGTGTGACCCTATAGGTTCTTGTAACGTTGGCAATGCTCATAAACCCATTTAGAAGCATAAGTAATGAGCGGTATCTAGCAACACATCATTACTACCCAAGTTACAAGAATGTTGAGATCCAACATCACCTTGTGACTACTAATTGTGACTCTTCACAATATATGACAAGTATCCTTCTATCCTTGACATCTAGATTGATCAATTTGAGGTACAGACGGTGTCATCCTCTGATCAATCTAAATCTTGAACTCCAAGTAGACTCACTCTAATCAAATGAGCTCAATATCTCATATTGACTTACTTGGGCATGACCATGCACTTAGTGGTCTCACTCTATCAAGAATAACGATGTCACTCCCGTTATATAGGAGGGATAGATCCCATCTACATCACTCACATCCCTCTGCATAATTTGTTACATACCCAGTAATCGTCTTTATAGTCTACCCAGTTACGGGTGACGTTTGGCGAAGCCAAAGTATGCAACTCCTTATGTAGGGAACCATGGTGACTTCAGGTCCAAGGACTAATAGTCATACTAATAGCCACATGAGAAAGTATATGACACTCATATAACGATCCATGATACTTTCTCATGGCGGGTCATTCAGTATACATTCTCTAATGCATACCCATGTGTCAACTTGATATCTCTATATCCATGACTTGTGAGATCAAGTCATCGAGTTGACCTACATGCTAGTCTCATTGCATTAACATTGTCCCTGAATGTTAATACTTGACTAGGAATGATTAAGAGTAGTGTTCCCTATATCATCTCACTATCGATTCAACCAATCGATTGCTATAGGTTAGAACCTTCTACCCAAGGACATTATTATACTTAGTTATCTGGCACTAATACAAGTAAGTATAATAACCAAAAAGAAATGTCTTTATATACATAGGAATATGGTACAATGAGTCCATATAACAATCATCATATGATTGGCTCTAGGGCTCTAACTAACAATCTCCCACTAGCACTAGTGCCAATCAGTGTAGGCTCTAAGGCCCAATGACCTAGTGTGACCATCATGCTTTCTCTGTGCCAAAGCCTTAGTCAAGGGATTAACGACGTTAACTTCTGTGGGTACTCTGGAAATCTTCACATCTCCTCTATCAATGATCTCTTGAATGAGATGGAAGCGCCGTAGTATGTGTTTGGTCCGCTATTGTGAGCGAGGTTCCTTAGCCTGTGCAATTGCTCCATTGTTGTCACAATAGAGCTCTATCGGATCGGCTATGCTAGGAACCACCCCAAACTTAGTAATAAACTTGCGAATCTAAACTGCCTCCTTTGCTGCTTCTGATGTAGCAATATACTCGGCCTTTGTTGTAGAATCAGCAACTGTGTCCTCCTTCGAACTCTTCCAGCTTACAGCACCACCATTTATGCAAAACACGAACCCAGACTGCGATCGATAATCATCCTGGTCAGTTTGGAAGCTAGCATCACTATTATCCTTTACAGCTAGCTCGTCATCGCCTCCATATATCAAGAAATATTTTTTAGTCCTTTTCAAGTACTTAAGAATATTCTTGACCGCTATCCAATGACTTTCACCTGGATCTGACTGGTATCTGCTCGTCATGCTCAAAGCATACGAGACATCAAGACGAGTACATAGCATGACGTACATGATAGATTCTATGGCTGAGACATAAGGGATCATATCCATACGGTCTATCCTCTCTAGAAGAGGGACTTTGAGTCTTCGAAAGACTCACACCATGTGACATCGGCAGAAATCCCTTCTTGGAGTTCTGCATGGCAAACCGTAGTAATACCTTATCAATATATGTACTCTGACTTAGGCCAAGCAATCTCTTAGATCTATCTCTATAGATCTGTATGCCTAGAATACGGGCTGCTTCACCTAAGTCCTTCATTGAGAAACAATTCTATAGCCAAGCCTTTACAGACTGCAGCAAAGGGATATCGTTCCTAATGAGTAGTATGTCATCCACATACAATACAAGGAAGACAATTGTGCTCCCTACAACCTTTTTGTAGACACGGTTCATCTTCATTCTTGATGAAACCAAACTGTTTGATCGCATCATCAAATCGAAGATCCCAGCTCCGAGAAGCTTGCTTTAGTCCATCAATGGACTTATGTAGCTTGCATACTCTGCCAGTATGCTGTGGATCTACAAAACCCTCAGGTTGTGTCATGTACACATCCTCGAGCAAGTTTCCATTCAGAAACGTGATTTTGACATCCATCTGCCAGATCTCATAATCATGGTATTCTGCAATAGCAAGCATGATCCGAATGGACTTAAACATCGCTACTGGAGAAAATGTTTCATCATAGTCAATACCATGAATTTGCTTGAAACCTTTAGCTACCAGACGACCCTTATATATAAGTCCATCCATGTCAGTCTTTCTCATAAAGGCCCACTTACATCAAATGGGTTTAACTCCTTCAGGTGGATCAACCAAAGTCCATACTTGGTTGGTGTACATGGATTCCATTTCGGATCTCATGGCCTCTAGCCATTTCTTAGAATCTGGTCTCATCACAGATTCCTGATAAGAGGTAGGCTCATTCTCAATGGGCATAGCGTCATCATGGTCAGACAAGAGAAATGAGTATCTCTCAGGCTGACGACGTATCCTATCAGACCTGCGAAGAGGTATGTGTACTTGAACTGGTTGTTGTTCCTCAACTCCTTGTGGAACAATCTCATCATCCACAACACTTGGTTCTAGTTCAACTTCCATCAAGGCTTCAGTGCTATGGTCCATATCTTGAACTTCTTCAAGATTGAACGTACTCCCACTAGTTTTTCTATAAACAAAGTCCCTTTCTAGAAAAACCCCAGTCTTAGCCACAACTACTTTGTATTGACTGGGAATGTAGAATTAATATCCCTTCGTTTCCTTGGGATATCCTATAAAATAACACTTATCGGATTTGGGTCCCAATTTGTCTGAGACTTAACGTCGAACATAAGCCTCACAACCCCAAATCCTCATAGAAGACACCTGGGCATCTCTCCCAGTCCATATCCTATATGGTGTCTTTATTGTTAGGACCAAAAGTAGCTAGAGGGGGGGGGGGGTGAATAGCTCGTTGCGTTCGCTCGTTGCTCGGCGTTGCTTGTTTCTTCAAAGATACGCAGCGGAAAATACAGAAACAATCACACAACGCTAACACGGTTGGTTTACTTGGTATCCACCTCACAAGAGGTGACTAATCCAAGGATCCACACCAACACACACACCCTCCACTAAATAAAACTCTCCTTTATGGTAACTACCAAGGGCGGAGAAGCCCTACAAGACTCAATACAAGAAGAGAGGGAAAGGATAAAAGAAATACAAGCTTACAAGCTTACAATGAGTATAAACCCTAACCCTAGCTTCTCTTCTTGGCTTTGATCCGCCTCTTGACTTGGAAAACTTCCAAGATCCTTCAAGAACTGGCGATCTGAGCTTTGTGAGTGCTGTGGAGGAGCTGGCGAGAAATCTGGAGTGAATCGGAGAAGAGATGCCGAAGGAAATGAACGCCTGCGGCCTTTATCGACGCCAACGGTCGGATCCCGGTCGATTCGAATATTCCCAATCGATCGGGGAGGCTTTGGATCGATCCACGGATCGATCCAGAGCGCCTCTGGAAAACGCCTGGATCGATCCACGGATCGATCCGGCCATTCTAGCACGCGCCCCAATCGATCCACCGATCGATTGGAACATCTGATCGATCCATGGATCGATCCGAGGCTCTGATCGCTGGAAGCTCGGATCGATCCACCGATCGATCCGGCTGATCGATCCACCGATCGATCCAACACTTGGTTTTTGCCCAAAACCAAGTTCCAAGCCTCTCAAACCAACATCCGGTCAACCTTGACCTGTTGGTACATCATGCCTAGCATCTGGTCACTCCTTTGACCTGCTAGGACTTCCCACCAAGTGTCTGGTCAATCCCTTTGACCCACTTAGACTTTTCTATTCATGCCAAGTATCTGGTCACTCCCTTGACCTACTTGGACTTCCATAAGATGTCTGGTCAATCCCTTTGACCTATCTGTATTTCCTTGTGCCAAGTATCCAGTCAATCCTTTGACCTACTTGGACTTCCCAACACCAGATGTCCGATCATCCTTGATCCATCTGGATTTTCCCTTGCCTGGCTTCACTCACCAGGACTTTCACCTAGCTTCACTCACTAGGGTTTTCCATCTGCCTAGCTTCACTCACTAGGGCTTTCACCTGGCTTCACTCACCAGGACTTTCACCTAGCTTCACTCACTAGGGTTTTCCTTCTGCCTGGCTTCACTCACCAGGACTTTCACCTAGCTTCACTCACTAGGGTTTTCACCTGGTTTCACTCACCAGGACTTTCACCTATCTTCACTCACTAGGACTTTCACCTAGCTTCACTCACTAGGGTTTTCCTTCTGCCTGGCTTCACTCACCAGGACTTTCACCTAGCTTCACTCACTAGGGTTTTCACCTGGTTTCACTCACCAGGACTTTCACCTAGCTTCACTCACTAGGGTTTTCCTTCTGCCTGGCTTCACTCACCAGGACTTTCACCTAGCTTCACTCACTAGGGTTTTCACCTGGTTTCACTCACCAGGACTTTCACCTAGCTTCACTCACTAGGGTTTTCACCTGGTTTCACTCACCAGGACTTTCACCTAGCTTCACTCACTAGGGTTTTCACCTGGTTTCACTCACCAGGACTTTCACCTAGCTTCACTCACTAGGGTTTTCCTTCTGCCTGGCTTCACTCACCAGGACTTCCCTGTCAAGTATCCGGTCAACCTTGACCTACTTGACTCTTCTTCAATCAATTTCTTATTGTCAAACATCTAAACTCAAACCAAGACTCAGCTTGGTCACCCAGGTCAACCTTGACCTGAGGGATGTTGCACCAACAATCTCCCCCTTTTTGATGTTTGACAATACCACAATAACACTTACAATACCACATGTAAGTTAGGCTAATCCTATAGCCTCAATCTTCATGCCACTAGGTAATGAACATATAAATTAAGCTCTTCATTCTCCCCTTACGAGGGCACACTCCCTCTAGGTAATGAAAGCCTAACTTACACCCATTCATAGGTCCTTTCATTCTCCCCCTATTGGCACACATCAACCCATCTTTGGGCACACATCAACCCATGCCCCAATTTTGGGTACACATCAACAAATCCATTTGTTGACGACTCTCCCCCTGAAGAGTTACTCATCATTGTTCACAACATCACTCGTTGTGATCAACACGATAATGAAGGTCCCATACCCTTCATTTATCCTTAACTTCTCCCTCAATGTAGACAAATACCCAACCTTGAGCATTATCTAACCACTTGAGTTCCCACTTGAAATAATGAGGATATCGACTCCCCATTTCAAGTTCAAAAGCTCATACATGAGCATTTTCTTTAAAGAAGGTTAACCACCTTCCAAGGTTCATGAAAAGTAATTTTTCATGTCTTTAAAGAGTCCCTCCCCCTAAAGACATGGTGGTAACTTCTGTCATTGCACCAACAATGACTTGGAATCCCTAAACCTTTAGGAAACCCAAATTTAGAAGTTTTGAGGTTCAAATACTCAAAATTTGAAACAAACCTCAACCTAAACTTCAATGAAGCCTTCCTTAACCAATCCATCCTTGTTTTCACATGAAAACACCCTTTGTATGTATACAAATGTATTTTAGGGGTTTGGAATGGTTACCTAGACTCAAAGAGGTTCAAAGATGCTGAAATCAAGCCTTCCCAGCCAAAATCAGCAACTTGGATCGATTGGAGTTGGGATCCAATCGATTGAACCTTTCTGAATCGATCCACTGATCGATTCAGACTACCTGGATCGATCGGCTGATCGATCCAGCGAGCTTCTGCTCGCGGGAGTCTTGCCTTCTGAATCGATCCACGGATCGATTCGGGCACTCCAATCGATCCATGGATCGATCGGAGCTCTGATAGTTGCTGAAATTCCATTTTAGTCAACTTCAGAAACCCCTAGAAAATTCTACAAAAATCTAAAAATCATGAAATTTCGTGTAGACATTATTTAGGGCATACTTAATCATGGAAAAATAGCTTTCTATGAAAATACATCATATTTTCAAAGATTGACACAAACTTGAAAACTTGCAAAAACTTTAGTGTTTTTCTTCAAGTTTGTGTGTAACTATTCAATGGTGATTACTATCAAAAGATAGCCTTCACCAAGGTTTTCCAAAAACATTTTAAAAACATTTTTTCAAAACCAATATCCCATCATGTTCCTTGGGCATAATGCACATGACTTGTACATTAGCTTTCCCAATGATGGGAAAACACATAACTATGTGTTTTGATGAACCTAAAACTCAAAAGAATGCACTAAATCAACATCTTGAGTTTTGTTCATCTTCCTAACATCTCACTTGTATCTAATGTACACTAAAACACGGACAAGTCACCTTATAGTCCTTGTGAGATGTGGGATTTTGATTTTTCCCTAATCTAGGGATCATGCATATCTATCTAGACATTCTAGAGATATTAGACATCCACCTAGGATGTCACTTGTCAATAATTGTTGTTAAATGTCATTCGTCCTTAATTACAAGGAATTAAACTTAATGCATGATTATGTTATGGCATACATCAAAAGAAAATATCCTATTACTACATGATGTATGAATGTCATGACATGGTATTTTTGGAGTTTTCATAATAAAACAATGAATTCAAAAATAGACATGATGTCATGGCATATGATGGGCAAGCAATCATGGCAATGTTTAGCATAAATAAAATATACCTAGATTAACTATCTAAGTATCCTTAAAGTCTTAGCTAAACTTACAATATACCACTTGTTTTAACTTAAAACGATACCACTTGTTTTAATTTAAAACATTAAACCTAGATTGCCCTAATTACTTCAAAGAAATGCCAAAACCTAAATTGACATTTCTTATTTCTCTTGATTTGTTTATGCCACTTAATAATTAAACATATCCTCAAATGTTGGCATATTTCATTTTTCCACAAGAGTAGCACTAAGAAAATACCAAAGTCTCAACTTGGTATTTCTTATATTTTTCTAATTTGTGCCTTTTTAAGATAAAATCAATTTTTCCACCAATAGACACATGTTACTCTTTCAAGAAGTAATCAATAGGTCCATTTCATTTTCAAAGGTTAACTAAAACCTTGAAAATGCTCCTTGAGTGTCAATTTCCTCAAAGTTAGGTTAACTACCCTTCTAATCGGAGTTGACACTCTCTAACCCATCTATGGGGTAGAGAAGATGCTCCTAGGAACCCAACACCTATTGGTGCTCCTTGGATGCTCTAGGTACTCACTAGGGATAACTTCCCTAGATACCTTCCTAGTGACCTTGTTGGGCTTCTTAGAAGCCTTGGTCACACTTTCTAGGTCAACTCTAGTGATAGCCTCCCTTGTGACCTTGTTAGTGACTTTCTTAGACTTCTTAGAAGTCTTAGTCACTTTAGTTGCAAAGATACTTCTAGGGATATCTTCCCTTGTATCTTTGACTTGACCTCTAGACTTAGGGTTTGTTCCATAGCTATATGGAACCCTATGATAACTAGGCACATCCTTTTTAGCTTTGGGTTTGTATCCCAAACCTCTATAGCCATTGGATGACCTTTGTGCTCCTAGCCCTAGGTATTGCTCATTTTGCCCTTTAAGGATATTCTCCATCCTTTTTAGGGTCTTTTCTAGTTTGTCAAGTCTTGACCTCAAGACTTGATTTTCTATCATTAAATCCTTAGGTTTTGGTCCATGAGCATTTTTGATCTTGGGCATGTGTCTATTTTCCTTAGTGTTCCCGCCCAAGTGTCTATCTACCTTCCTAACCTTAGGTTGGGTAGTTTTGGCATGTAGGGCCACATGTTTTTCCTTAAAGCCCTCATGCTTTCTATTCTTATGGTAAATTGCATTAAAATGATAAAAGTTAGAACTATCATGCTTTTCACCATAATGTAAGGGGGTAGGCTCAATAAAAGATACCTTCTTCTTTACCTTGGAGGCTCCCCCTTGACTAGTGCCTCCTTGAGCCTTGACCACCTTCTTCCCCTTGGGGCATTGACTTCGGTAATGCCCCTTTTGATTGCAAGAGAAGCATATAATATGCTCCTTGCTCTTCTTTGTGTTGGGGATGATCTCCTTGGGCTTCGCCTTGCCCTTTTGTGCCACTTGACCCTTCTTCTTGGCCAATTTAGGGCACTTGCTCTTGTAGTGTCCATGTTCCCTACACTCAAAGCATATAATATGATTTTTATTTTTAATTGAAATATTTATACCTTTGCTTGTAGGGGTGGCATCTTTTCCTTTGGATCCGGAGGTAGAAGCTTCCTCTTGATCCGATCTTGATTCTCCTCCATTTGATTTTTCTTGACTCGTGGAGGTAGAAGCTTCTTCAATCTCTTCATCTCTTGACCCGGATGTAGAAGCTTCTCCTTCTTCTTGATCCGGCGTCACCAAGGATTGCTCCCCCTCAATCCTGGAGGTGGAGGCTTCATCATCTTGAATATGAAACAAGGAGTATGCTCCCTCCTTGTTCCCTTCGTTGCATTCCCTTGAGGATGAAGCTTCTTGGATTTCTTCTTCTTCGGAGGTTGAGCATCTCTCAACCTTGGAGTCCTCCTCTTGATCTTGCTCCAAAGAGTCACCCTCTCCGGATTCTTCATGATCTTGTACAGTGGAGGGGATCTCTTCATGAAACTTGGCCAATTTGCTCCATAGTTCCTTTGCATCTTCAAATTCTCCAATTTTGCAAAGGATGGTGCTTGGCAATAAATTGACCAAGAGCTTGGTCACTTTGTCATTGGCCTCGCACCTCTGGACTTGCTCTTGGTTCCACTTGCTCCTCTTGAGAACTTTACCCTTTGAATTTCTTGGAGTCTTGAAACCTTCCATTAGAGCAAACCATTGCTCTATCTCCATCATAAGAAAATTTTTGATTCTTGATTTCCAAGAATCGAAACTCATAGAAGTGTATGGTGGAGCCACCCTTGTGTCAAATCCAAGTCCATTTTGGAATTGCATCTTGAAGTTGAGCTTGATAAAGTCTTGAACTTGAAGAATTTGCTCCAACTTCTTCACCCTCTAGCTTTTCTTGTTACGCTTGACCCTTCCGGCGATGATTCCGGTGAAGAGCAGTCTCGCTCTGATACCACTTGTTAGGACCAAAAGTAGCTAGAGGGGGGGGGGGGGGGGGAATAGCTCGTCGCGTTCACTCATTGCTCGGCGTTGCTTGTTTCTTCAAAGATACGCAGCGGAAAATACAGAAACAATCACACAACGCTAACACGGTTGGTTTACTTGGTATCCACCTCACAAGAGGTGACTAATCCAAGGATCCACACCAACACACACACCCTCCACTAAATAAAACTCTCCTTTATGGTAACTACCAAGGGCGGAGAAGCCCTACAAGACTCAATACAAGAAGAGAGGGAAAGGATAAAAGAAATACAAGCTTACAAGCTTACAATGAGTATAAACCCTAACCCTAGCTTCTCTTCTTGGCTTTGATCCGCCTCTTGAATTGGAAAACTTCCAAGATCCTTCAAGAACTGGCGATCTGAGCTTTGTGAGTGCTGTGGAGGAGCTGGCGAGAAATCTGGAGTGAATCGGAGAAGAGATGCGAAGGAAATGACAGCTTTATCCTGCGCCAGCGGTTGGATCCCGATCGATTCGAATATTCCCAATCGATCGGGAGGCTTTGGATTGATCCACGGATCGATCCAGCGCCTTCGCGCCGAAAAGCGCTGGATCGATCCACGGATCGATCCGGTTATCCCCGCAACAGCGTCCCAATCGATCCAGCGATCGATTGGAACATCTGGATCGATCCACGGATCGATCCGACCTCTCACTCGAAAAAGTCTGGATCGATCCACGATCGATCCAGCTCTGATTGATCCACCGATCGATCCAACACTTGGTTTTGCCCAAAACCAAGTTCCAAGCCTCTCAAACCAACATCCGGTCAACCTTGACCTGTTGGTACATCATGCCTAGCATCTGGTCACTCCTTTGACCTGCTAGGACTTCCCACCAAGTGTCTGGTCAATCCCTTTGACCCACTTGGACTTTTCTATTCATGCCAAGTATCTGGTCACTCCCTTGACCTACTTGGACTTCCATCAGATGTCTGGTCAATCCCTTTGACCTATCTGTATTTCCTCGTGCCAAGTATCCAGTCAATCCTTTGACCTACTTGGACTTCCCAACACCAGATGTCCGATCATCCTTGATCCATCTGGATTTTCCCTTGCCTGGCTTCACTCACCAGGACTTTCACCTAGCTTCACTCACTAGGGTTTTCCATCTGCCTAGCTTCACTCACTAGGGCTTTCACCTGGCTTCACTCACCAGGACTTTCACCTAGCTTCACTCACTAGGATTTTCCTTCTGCCTGGCTTCACTCACCAGGACTTTCACCTAGCTTCACTCACTAGGGTTTTCACCTGGCTTCACTCACCAGGACTTTCACCTAGCTTCACTCACTAGGACTTTCACCTAGCTTCACTCACTAGGGTTTTCCTTCTGCCTGGCTTCACTCACCAGGACTTTCACCTAGCTTCACTCACTAGGGTTTTCACCTGGTTTCACTCACCAGGACTTTCACCTAGCTTCACTCACTAGGGTTTTCCTTCTGCCTGGCTTCACTCACCAGGACTTTCACCTAGCTTCACTCACTAGGGTTTTCACCTGGTTTCACTCACCAGGACTTTCACCTAGCTTCACTCACTAGGGTTTTCACCTGGTTTCACTCACCAGGACTTTCACCTAGCTTCACTCACTAGGGTTTTCCTTCTGCCTGGCTTCACTCACCAGGACTTCCCTGTCAAGTATCCGGTCAACCTTGACCTACTTGACTCTTCTTCAATCAATTTCTTATTATCAAACATCTAAACTCAAACCAAGACTCAGCTTGGTCACCCAGGTCAACCTTGACCTGAGGGATGTTGCACCAACATTTATTACAGCCTTGGATGGAACACGGTTGAGTATGAAGGCTGCTGTGTCCAGAGCATAACCCCAAAGAGATATAGGAAGATTTGTGTGACTCATCATAGACTGTACCATATCTAATAGGGTACGATTCCTCCTTTCGGATACACCATTCCACTGTGGTGTTCCAGGAGGAGTGAGCTGGGATAGAATCCCAGACTCAGCTAGATAGTTACGAAACTCATGGCTAAGGTATTCTCCACCTCGATTTGATCGAAGTATCTTAATACTCTTGTCAAGCTGGTTTTGTACTTCATTCTTGAATTCTTTGAACTTTTTAAAGGATTTTGACTTATGTGTCATCAAATACACATAACCATATCTACTGAAGTCATCAGTAAATGTAATGAAGTACCTATAACCACCTCTAGCAGCGACATTGAAAGGTCCACATACATCACTATGTATAAGTCCTAACAAGTCAGTCGCTCTCTCGCTGTGTCCACTAAAGGGAGTCTTGGTCATCTTGCCCAGTAGGCATGACTCACATGTCTCATATGATTCAAAATCAAATGAGTCCAGTAAACCATCTTTATGGAGCTGGGATAAGCGTTTGTCATTTATATGACCTAAGCGACAGTGTCAGAGATAGGTTTGGTTCATTTCATTTGATTTGAACCTTTTGGTATTTATGTTATAGATAGGGTTCTCTAAGTCTAAAATATAGAGTCCGTTAATCAGAGGTGCACTACAATAGAACATATCATTTAAATAAACTGAACAACATTTGTTCTTTATTATAAATGAAAAACCTTTCTTGTCCAAAAAAGAAACTGAAATTATGTTCTTAGTAAGAGCAGGCACATAACAACATTCATCTAGTTCTAGTACAAGCCCAGAGGGCAGAGATAGATAGTAAGTACCTACAGCAACCTGTGCTCCATTGCCTACTCGTAGGTCCACCTCGCCCTTCGTTAATGCCCTGCTATTTCTCAACGCCTGCACATTAGTACAAATATGAGAAGCATATCCGGTATCTAATACCCATGATGAAGAAATAGAGAGATTAACTTCTATAACATATATACCTGAAGTAGAAGTCTCACTTCTCTTCTTCTTAAGATCTTCCAGGTAGACTTTGTAGTGGAAGCAGGTAGCATCCTTGGCGACCCCTCCTTTGGGTTTCAGTGCCTTGCCTTTGCCCTTGGCTTGGGACTTTCCTTACCTTTAGGCTTGCCCTTGCCTTTGTGCCTTTGCACCATCAAAATGGAGTTGGGCTTAACCTTCTTAAGGTTGATCTCAGCAGCTCTCAACATACTCAGGAGCTCAGGCAGTGGCTTGTCAATTTCATTCATGTTGTAGTTCATGACGAATTGACTGTAGCTCTCTGGCAAGGATTGTAAGATCAAGTTAGTGTCCAGCTCTTGGCCAAGAGGAAATCCCAACCTCTGTAGGTTTTCTATGTATCCAATCATCTTGAGTACATATGTGTTAGGACCTTCGGACGCGGCTAGAGAGGGGGGGTGTGAATAGCCGACCCCAAATTCACGTTTCTACCTACAATTTTAGTTAGCGCAGCGGAAATAAAAGATAGAAACGAAACAGGAGAATATCAAACCTCAAACGCGATGATATAACGAGGTTCGGAGATGATACTCCTACTCCTCGGTGTGTCCGTAAGGTGGACGAATCCTATCAATCCGTCGGTGGATGAGACCCCGGAAAACCGGCTAATAAAAACTCCTTCTGGGTGGAGAAACCTCGCCACAATCTCTCTTGCAACAACAAGATCAGAGTACAAGAAATACAGCAAGAAGCCAAGAATAATATGAATGTAAAAACACTAGTTTGCTTGCCTTCTCGTTGACTGTTGATGAAGCAGCAACTTCACGGATGCCAACAACAGCAGCAACTGATCAGTTGGAGTCCAGCCGAGGGAAGCTCACACGAAGCTTCAGTAATGGAGAGCTCAGCAAAGCTTAGATCGCAGGAGCAAGAAGAAATCTACTTCTTTTCTTTCTGTTGTTTTTTTTTTTGCTGAGGCCCTCGACCTCGTTATAAAACCTATATAACCTGAACCTACGAAGAAGACAGAACAGAAATCTGGCCATGACTCAGCGGCTGGGCACCGATCGAGGCTGGCACCGATCGGTCCAGAATCTGATCGATCGTGGACCGATCAGGGCCGATCGGTCCCAGACCGATCCCAACTCTCACAGAGAGTTGGTTTAGGGCCTTGATCGGTCAGAGTGCGGTTAATGATCGGTCCACAGACCGATCCCTCCTATTCCTTCTCCCAATATGTTTGGTTCGATCGGTCACCGCACCGATCGGATGACCCATGAGAATCACAGCATCCTTTGGATCGGTCGTGACCGATCCAGATACCATAGATCACCGGATCGGTCGTGACCGATCCAATTTCCCAGCCTTAAACCTAAAGCCTTCCTGATCTAGAGAACGAGCTACCGAGTCCTCTCTGACCTAGTCCGGAGAACGAGCTACCGAGCCCTCTCCGACTTCCACGTCCGGTCCAGAGAATGAGCTACCGAGCCCTCTCTGACCTAGTCCAGAGAACGAGCTACCGAGCCCTCTCCGACTTCCACGTCCGGTCCGGAGAACGAGCTACCGAGCCCTCTTTGACCTAGTCCGGAGAACGAGCTACCGAGCCCTCTCCGACTCCATCCAGTCCAGAGAACGAGCTACCGAGCCCTCTCTGACCTCCCATGCCAATCTTCCATACTTGGGACTTTTCCCCGTGCCCAGCTCCCTACTTGGACTTTTCCGTGCCAAGTCTCCATACTTGGACTTTTCCGTGCTAAGTCTCCATACTTGGACTTTTCCCGTGCCAAGCTCCCTGCTTGGATTTTTCCGTGCCAAGTCTCCATACTTGGACTTTTCCCGTGTCAAGCTCTCTGCTTAGACTTTTCCGTGGCAAGTCTCCATACTTGGACTTTTCCCGAATCAGGTCAACTCAAGTCGGGTCAACGAGGTCAACCTTGACCAAAGGTTGCACCCACAATCCCCCAAGTTCCTATTCTTGTCAAACATCAAAATATAACTTCTCCATTCTTGTCAAACATCAAAATATACCTCGAGTTAGGTCAACTCGAGTCGGGTCACCCAGGTCAACCTTGACCTAAGGTTGCACCAACAATCTCCCCCTTTTTGATGTTTGACAAAAACCATAATCAAGTTAGGTTAACCCGATAACCTAACTTAGGTTTTCCAATAGTTCTCCAATGTTCTTCCTTGAACATTCTCTGAACATTCTCCCCAAACTCCAATGTTCTTCTTTGAACATTCTCTGGACATTCTCCCTCTTTTTGACACACATCAAAAAGGAGTGAATCAAGGTCAAGAGTTTCTTCCTAATGAAAGTCCCATACATTTCATTGAAACCCTTAATTTCCCCCTTGATACTAAAATCAACAATCAACTTAGTGATAATCCCATATCACTTATCCTCAGAAATCTTGACGAGTAAAAACTCCCCCTAAAAGTCAACTCCCCCTTAACCATTAGGTAAAACTCCCCCTAAAGTTCAACTCCTCCTTGACCATTGCACCAAAAATGTCTTGGAGAGTTTCAACCCTTTAGAAATCTAAAACACCAACTTCCACAGCTGAAATTTCAGATAATAGTCGAAAATCAGCATTTTGGCACGCTCTGATCGGTCACCAGACCGATCCACACTGCCCTGGATCGGTCCAGTGACCGATCCAGACTTCCCTGGACCGATCAGAATCTTCTCTGATCGGTCCACAATTCTCTGATAAGAATTTCTGATTTTTCTCCCAAAATTCAGAAACCCCTAAAAAATTACAGAAACTTCCAAAAATTGTAAAATTTTGAGGATACATTCCTCATCACATATATTATCATGGAAAAATAGTTTTCTATGAAAATAACTTCCATTTTTAATCTTGATACAAAGTTCGAAAAACTTTGAAATAGCTCAAGGTTAATCCATCTTTGTATCAACTTGCTTAATGATGAATGCTATCACTAGAAAAGCTTCATCAAGTTTTTTTTTTTTTAAATCAATCTTGAAATGATCTTAAACCATTCAATTTAGGACCACAATCTTAGGGCTAAATGTACATGACTTGTACACAAGTTTTTCCTATGATCCTCAAGTTCGAATTAGGCTCATCTAGGTACAAGAACTATGCACCTTGATCCTAACTCATAATCCTAATATCTCACACACATCTAAGGTGTATCAAACACATCCAAGTCAATTTTGATGTGAGATATGGGTTTAGGTCATCTTAAGCTAAGTTCTCATGCATTTTCTAAACAACAATTTGATCTCCATATCAAATTGTGTTTCTATCCTTAAATCAAATTAATTGATCATAAATGCAAGAGATGATGACATGACATAAAATAATATCATAAGTGGAAACATGTGCCAATGTAATGATGTCATGTCATCAAGTATGAAACTTAAATAAGGCATGACATATAACTAACCTAAGCATTATCATGAAATTTCAAATGATAATAAAATAAATATGATGTCATGACATGACATATGACAAACAATGTATGGCAAATAACATATAAAGGTATAGAAAATACCTAATTCTAGCCTTAGTTGCCATTTTTGATAATTTTGATCATTTTACCATAAATTCTATATTCCTAATTGTAATAGACCTAAAATCATATACTAAAGATTTTTAGATCACTATGTGCCAATTAGATTGACCCAAGAAAATTCCTCAAATGTGGTTGGCACATCCTAATCACCTTAGGAATAATTTTTAATTTCATTTTCAAGGATTGATTACACCTTGAAAATTCCTAAAATGCCACCTTTTGCCATGAGTAGGTTAACTACCTATCTAATTAAGGTTGGCACACCCTAAACCATCTAGCGTGAAGGGATCACGCTCCTAGGAACCCAATACCTATTTGAGCTCATTGGGTTCACTAAATATTCACTAGGGATGACTTCCCTAGCAACCCTCCTAATGGCCCTCCTAGGCTTTAAAGCCTTGGTCATTTGGGACTCATCAAGATCAACTCTAGGGGTGACTCCCCTTGTGACCTTGGTGATGGTCTTCTTAGCCCTAGGTCTTGTTCCATAATCGAATGGAACATTATGATAAGTGGGCTTGACCACTTGAGACTTAGGTTTGTGACGCAAACCTCTCATGTCCTTGGGCTTTGGTTTTTGACCCTTAGACCCTAGAGTTGACTTCTCCAAATTCTTAAAAGCCTTTTCTAAAGTGTCAAGTCTTGACCTCAAGACTTGATTTTCCTTCTTTAATACCTCAAGCTTTAGTTTTCCATTTTTCTTTGAGGTATTCCTAGGCATATGTCTAGTTGTTTTGGGATTCCTATCTAGGTTTTCCTTATCCTTAGATGAGTTAACTCTAGGGTTGGCATTTCTAGCATTGTCCTTATCTAGGCTAACATGTTTGGCACCTAAGCACATGTATCGGTTTCTATGGTTATCATGCTTATCATTATTGACAATTGCAATAAAACTACTAGCATGTGTCTTACTAGAATTACAAGAATGTGCCTTAAAGGATACCTTAGGGTTTACCTTAGCTCCCTCCATAGATGTGCTTGGTCTCTTGTTCTTGTGAGGTTGCCTCCCCCTTGGACATTGACTCCTATAATGTCCCCTTTGCTTGCATTGGAAGCACACCACGTGCTCCTTGCCCTTGCGTATCGGGACTCCGGCTTCCTTGACTTTTGGTGCCGGTGGAGTCTTCCTAATCCTCTTTGGACATTTACTTTTGTAATGCCCATATTCCCTACACTCAAAGCACATTATATGTAATTTACTTGAAATTAAGTTTCTTGAGTTACCTAGGGTTGAGGATGGATATAAGCTCTCTCATTCATCCCTTCCGGAGGTAGAGGCTTCTTCTTCTTGCTCCAGTCTTGAAGAAGAACTCTCCTCCTCTTCTTCCTTAGATGTTGAGTAGCCCTCAACTTCTAATTCCATACCTTCATGATGTAAGCTACTTGGCTCACTTGACTCCTCTTCATGACTTAAATTGGAGCTCTCCTCATGGAACTTAGCCAAGTTGTTCCACAACTCCTTGGCATTGTTGTATCTACCTATCTTACACAAGATATCATTAGGTAATGAAAATTCAAATATTTTCGTTACCTCGTCGTTGATTATGGATTGGTGGATTTGTTCCTTCGTCCACTTCTTCTTCTCGAGAGATTCTCCTTCTTTATCCACCGGAGGAACAAAACCTACTTGTACACACTTCCAATTTACTAGGTTAGTCATAAGAAAATACTTCATTCTTACCTTCCAATACGTGAAGTCGTCGCGATCGTAGAAGGGTGGAATCGTGACGTCTTCTCCAAGTTGATCCATTCTCTAGCTCGTGCTCCCCCGGGTGTTAATCTGACGAAGAGCGACCTCGCTCTGATACCACTTGTTAGGACCTTCGGACATGGCTAGAGAGGGGGGGTGTGAATAACCGACCCCAAATTCACATTTCTTCTTACAATTTTAGTTAGCGCAGCGGAAATAAAATATAGAAACGAAACAGGAGAATATCAAACCTCAAACGCGATGATATAACGAGGTTCGAAGATGATACTCCTACTCCTCGGCGTGTCCGTAAGGTGGACGAATCCTATCAATCCGTCGGTGGATGAGATCCCGGAAAATCGGCTAATAAAAACTCCTTCTGGGTGGAGAAACCTCGCCACAATCTCTCTTGCAACAGCAAGATCAGAGTACAAGAAATACAGCAAGAAGCCAAGAACAATATGAATGTAAAAACACTAGTTTTCTTGCCTTCTCGTCGACTGTTGATGAAGCAGCAACTTCATGGATGCCAACAACAGCAACAACTGATCAGTTGGAGTCCAGCCGAGGGAAGTGTTGGTGCGGGAAGCATCCGACGATCGAACTTGTGTTTTGATAATGGCAAAGGATTCAAAGTTAAGGTGTTTTGTTTTCTAACAAGTCTACTTGAGGATTTCAGAAAAGTCCTAGCTGCGGTTAGGCAAAAGGAAAAACCCTAGGGGGTGGTAACTCTAGGTCATGGGGATGGTAACCCTATGCGGAAACTCTTGGTAGGTCGATGTCTTCAGGCAAAAGTCCTAGGGGGTGGTAACCCTAGGTGGAAAGTCCTGGTGTCGCGAACCAGGTGAAAGACTGGACTGGCCGGGAAGCGGATGTCCAGCAGAAAGTCCGGAAGCATCGAGTGCTGAGCAAAAGTCCAGTCGATCTGGAGGATCGACTGGCAACAGGTAAATCTCCTGAGTGGAGTAAGTGAGGACGCATTCCCGGTAGAGGGAACAGTAGGCGTCGGGTCGACCTAGGGTTTCCGGTCGGAAATCCGAAGTCAGACCCGGACAGTCCGGAGACTGTCGAACTTTCATTCATATTTATGATATTATGTGTGCTAACTTTGTCTTGTAGGATATGTGTGTAGTTTGTAGACTAACACATTGTGCAGGGACAAAAGAGCAACATTAGCCTCGGATGAACAGTGTCCGAGGCGCCTCCATGGAGCTTAGAGGCACCTCGGGTGCGAAGGTGAGCTGGCAGTGCGCTGGAGTTGGAGGCGCCTTAAAAGGCAGTGAAGGCACCTTGGACCGCAGCATGGAGGCGCCTTGAAGGCGCATGAAGGCGCCTTGAAGGCGCATGAAGGCGCCTTCAGAGGGATAATGCGCGACTTGATCAGCGCTTATCGACGCATGCAACCCGGGGCTTGGAGGCGCCTCGGACAGCCTTGGAGGCGCCTCCAACACCCTTTATAAGCAGTGTTCGAGCACCTCTTCAACAACAACTCTCTCTGAATAATCTCTTGCTACGTGCTGCGAACCTGACGATCCAGAAGTGCTGCGACGCGATACCAACGACCCGGAACTACGCTTCTCCATCTTTAGTTGTCGGTATAAAGTTTATGAGCTGTAAATTCCTATACTTGTACAAATTATCGTGCTTATAGTTGTTGCCCACCGAAAGCGATCAAGGATCGCGGGCTTTCGAGTAGGAGTCGATCTAGGCTCCGAACTAAGTAAATAGTTTGCCTCTTTGTGTGATTGTTTTTATTTCCGCTGCATTTACTCGAACGGTTTTACGATTCCGAAAAACGAAATAGCCGCGAGCGCTATTCACCCCCCCTCTAGCGCATCTCGATCCAATAATTGGTATCAGAGCGGGGTCGTTTTGAATCAGTGCAACCATTATTCAAGACAATTTTCTCGTGGTCTTTTCATTTTTTTTGGAGTCGATTAGAATCTAGCCTCATAGCTATATTCTAATTTTTTTCCCCCGAATCGATTTTCTGCTCAAAGTTTGGTCAATACCACTTGAGCGTGTTATTTTTTTTACTTCCTCCCGCACTACTAATCCAAGACACAGTCTTGGAATAGATCTTTTTGTTTTTGCTCATCTAGGTCTAAAATGATTCAACAAGAAGGATATAGCACTGTTCGTCCCCCACTATTTTCCGGAGAAGACTTCGGATACTGGAAGGGGCGAATGGAGATATATCTGAAGATCTAGTTCGACACCTGGATGATAGTCAAGACAGGACTTCAATTACCAACTGATACAGACGGTAAGCCTACATCCTGTGAGAACTGGGAACCAGCCTTCATCAAAAAGGTGGAAGCCGACGCCAAAGCTACCTGCACCATCCAGTGCGGTCTTACCAAGGAGGAACTCAACATAGTCGGTCCCTTTTCAACCGCAAAGGAACTCTGGGAGAAACTGATCGAACTTCACGAGGGAACCTCGGAAACCAAGGTAAGTAAGAGTGATTTATTATTTAATAAATTATATAATTTAAAAATGCAGGAAGGTGCGACGGCGAGCCAGCTGCACGCACGCATCCAGGACATTCTTAACTCTCTTCATGCAATTGGACAGAAGGTCGAAAACCGGGACGTGATAAGGTACGCATTAAATTCGTTTCCAAGGAGTACATTGTGGGCATCAATGGTAGATGCCTACAAGGTCTCCAAAGACTTATCTTCTTTAAAGTTAGACGAGTTATTTTCTGAATTTGAACTTCATGAACAAACTAATGCACAGCCATCCGAGAAGGGTATTGCTTTGGTTGCAGGTACAAGTCGAACACGGGAATCAAGAGTACGGCGAAAAATTGAATCGAAATCAGAAGACGAATCCGACTCAGAAGATTCAGAGGATGAACTGACCAGCGAACTTGTGAACCTTGTGAAGAAGCTCTACAAGAAGAAGAAGGGCTTCAACAAGAAAGATTTGAAGAAGGCAGTTAAGTCCAGGGAGGCCCAACCGAACTCAAAGGTAAAATTCGAAGTCACTTGTTACGGGTGCAACCAGAAGGGGCATATCAAAGCCAACTGTCCCAACCAAAAGGAGGCCAAAAAGCAAAGAAGAAAGAAGGCCCTGAAAGCAACCTGGGACGAATCTTCTTCAGAGGACGACAACGATGAACTTGATCAAACAAGTCTACTCGCACTGATGGCCCATGACCAGATCATCGAGAGCGAGTCAGAAGCCGAGTCCGAGCAAAGCCACGGATCCGCATCCGTTTCAGAAGGGCCAGAATCCAATGTAAGTATTCCAAGGCTTAACAATTTAGTTAATTACTTACTTCACAAACTAGCTAAATCAAATCTTAGGATTAAATCACTTCTAAAGGAAGTAGCTGTCCTTAAAAAAGTGCCAAACACTAATTCCTTACCTGATCAAGTTCAAACTGGAAATTCAACTCAAGTTCAAAAACTTGAGGAAGAAAACTCTAGCTTGAAAAATCAGGTAAAAGACTTAAAAAATATGTTAGAACGGTTTTCTCTGGGATCCAAGAATTTGGACCTAATTCTTGGAACTCAAAGAGCCATTTACAACAAAACTGGGCTGGGATATAAAAGTAAAAAGAAATATAGATCTTATCTATCCTTAATAAACAAACAAAATAGTAAATCAGTCTAAGCATGGGTCCCCAAGTCCAAATTGATCAATTAAGTTGGACTTGGCCAATACTGGGTTCCGAAAGATCAAATATACTACCTCGATAAACCATACTGAGGATATGATCTAGGGAAAGCTAAAAGAAAAACGATCATAAAAATCTAAATTAAAATTCAAAATCAAATTCAAATTCGAAATTAAAATTCAAAATCAAATTCAAATTCGAAATTAAAATTCAAAATCAAATTAAAAATTTGAAATTAAATATTTAAAATTAAAAATTTGAAATTAAAATTCAAAATCAAATTAAAAATTTGAAATTAAATTATATATTTAAAATTCAAAAATAGATGGTGGATCCAAACTAGCTGGCACCTCCAACTCAACTACCCGACAGGGTAACTGAACTTAATTTACCCGAAATGGGTAAAACAAGAGTACATTACCCGGCAGGGTAATTAAGGCTAGTTTGAAAACGGGTTGAGTTTAACCTGAACCACAGTACCGGTGAAGTTTTTGGATGATAGTACGTTAGGGAAACTTGGGCATCGCATGTCTAGGAAGATATGGCTTCGACCTGGTGCATTTGGCCAAGTGGAACTGACCGAAGCTACCCTTAAATGGATCATAACTAGTTAGACCAAGGAGTAGTATTAAGTCCAATGGGTAGGACTATTTGGAAAACCTCGAAAGCATGGTTACTTTAATGAGCTCCGTGTGACTCACCATAGCCCAGAAGTTTATCCAAAGAATACTTATTTGTTGAACCCAAAGCTAATCCTGAATCTAACACAAAGTTAAACCAGACCCTTAAAATTCAACAATAACTCATCTCACAACAATTATAGGATTCCCTGATTGACAATCTAGATCGGGTGAGATGACTAAGAAATTTCAAAATTATTTTAAAAACTTAAATTTCAAAAGTAATTTCAAAAGTATTTTAAAAACATAAATTTCAAAATTATTTTAAAAAAAAAACTTAAATTTCAAAAGTATTTTAAAAACTTAAATTTCAAAATTATTTTTAAAAAAAAACTTAAATTTCAAAATTATTTTAAAAACTTAAATTTCAAAATTATTTTAAAAAAAAAACTTAAATTTCAAAATTATTTTTTTTAAAAAAAACTTAAATTTCAAAATTATTTTAAAAACTTAAATTTCAAAATTATTTTAAAAAACTTAAATTTCAAAATTATTTTAAAAAACTTAAATTTCAAAATTATTTTAAAAAACTTAAATTTCAAAATTATTTTAAAAACTTAATTTCAAAATTATTTTAAAAACTTAAATTTCAAAATTATTTTAAAAAAAAAACTTAAATTTCAAAATTATTTTTTTTAAAAAAAACTTAAATTTCAAAATTATTTTAAAAACTTAAATTTCAAAATTATTTAAAAAAAAAAACTTAAATTTCAAAAGTATTTAAAAAAAAAACTTAAATTTCAAAATTATTTTAAAAACTTAAATTTCAAAAGTATTTTAAAAACTTAAATTTCAAAATTATTTTAAAAAAAACTTAAATTTCAAAAGTATTTTAAAAACTTAAATTTCAAAATTATTTTAAAAACTTAAATTTCAAAAGTATTTTAAAAACTTAAATTTCAAAATTATTTTAAAAACTTAAATTTCAAAATTATTTTAAACTTAAATTTCAAAATTATTTAAATTTTAAAACATTAATAATCATAGGATTAAAATGCTTGCAAAATTACCTTGATACAATAGAGTAAAATAGAAAATCTAAGGAGTAGACTTCAATCACGCTATCTTTAAATCCATTAAAAGAAACCAATTCAACTACTTCTTGTGTAGGAATTGGATCAATGGATGTTGGATAGTGGATGCTCCAGATATATGACTGGAGACAAGTTGAAGTTTACCAAACTCAAGTACAAGAATCTAGGATCAGTTGCATTTGGCAACGACGGTAAACTTAAAGTAATCGGAAAAGGTAATATTGAACTTAGTTCCGATTTCATTATTCGAAATGTTTTATTGGTTGAAAATTTTAACTTTAATTTACTAAGTATAAGTTAATTGTGTGACAGCGGATACCTAGTCAATTTTGATAAATCTGGATGTCTAGTTAAAAATATTGAAAACCCAGAAATTAAACTTAAAGGACTTAGGAAAAATAACATCTACACAATTGACTTATCAATATCCTCAATAAAGTGTCTCCTGACACAACAAGAGGAAACCCAACTGTGGCACAGAAGGCTGGGTCACACTCACACTAGACTCATTTCAAAAATGAGTCAAAATGGTCTGGTTAGAGGTTTGCCCAAATTAAAATTTATTGAAAACTCAATCTGTGATGCATGTCAAAAAGGAAAACAAACCAAGTCAACCCACAAGTCAACCAACCTAGAAAGATCCAACACCATACTTGAGCTCCTTCACCTTGATCTATTTGATTCACATGGAGCCAAATCACTAAGCAAGAACCAATATTGCTTAGTAATAATTGATGACTACTCTAGGTACACTTGGGTAAAATTTCTAAAAACAAAAGATGAAACCTATGAAATATTTCGTAATTTTTGCAACTTAACGGAAAATAAAAAAGATACTAAAATCAAGAGAATAAGAAGTGATCACGGAGGGGAATTTGAAAATCATAGGTTCACCGAATTTTGTAAAATAAATGGATACCAACATGAATTTTCATGTCCTAGAACCCCCCAACAAAATGGGCTAGTGGAACGTAAAAATAGAACATTACAAGAAGCAGCTAGGACTATGTTAAACGAATATCACTTAAATCATCAATTTTGGGCTGAAGCGATAAATACTACAAATTATATTCAAAACAGAATTTTAATTAATAAATTTCACAATAAAACACCATATGAACTCTATTATCATAAAATTCCCAATCTAAACTATCTAAAAGTATTTGGGTGTAAAGTTCACATTTTAAATACTAAATATTACTTAGGAAAATTTACACCCAAATCTAACCAAGGAATATTCTTAGGATACTCCTCTACCAATAGGGCCTTTAGAGTATATAATTAAAATACCTCGAAAGTTGAAGAAACAACTAATGTAATATTTGATGAAGAAAATAGTTTACCTTATATAAATGAAAATATTGACATTAATCCAAGAACTATAGACGATGAAGAAATTTAACCTAATCTTAATGAGTCAGAAGAACCAGTTTCTGACTCACAGATAAGACCAACTAGAGTAAGTACCTCTCACCCACCTGACCAAATTTTGGGTGACCCAAACCTTGATCTCAAAACTAGATCATCCTATAGAAACCTTAGTCAGATTGCCCTAATCTCTAAAATTGAACCTAAGACTATAGAAGAAGCCCTGCCTGATCCAGACTGGATCATTGCAATGTAGGAAGAATTAGCCCAATTTGAGAGAAACCAAGTCTGGGACCTTGTACCTAAACCCATAGATAAATCAATAATAGACACCAAATGGGTTTTTAGGAACAAGTTGGATGATCACGGTGATATAATAAGAAACAAAGCAAGGTTAGTAGCCAAAGGATTTAGTCAAGTCGAAGGCTTAGACTATGATGAAACATATGCTCCAGTAGCTAGACTCGAGTCCATTAGGATGTTATTAGCCTATGCGGCAAATAAAGGATTCAAATTGTACCAAATGGACGTTAAGTCAGCCTTTTTAAATGGTTTTATCAAGGAAGAAGTCTACGTAAGCCAACCTCCAGGGTTTGAAGACATAGACTACCCTAATCACGTATTTAAATTAAAAAAGGCACTATATGGACTAAAACAAGCCCCTAGAGCATGGTATGAAAGATTATCTAATTACTTAATATCCAAAGATTTTGACCAAGGACAAATTGATCCGACTTTGTTTGTGAAAACTATAGGAAAAGACATCTTTATAGCCCAAATCTATGTTGACGACATAATCTTTGGCTCAACTAATTCAAAATTCTTAAAAGAATTTGTAAAATTAATGGAAAGTGAATTTGAAATGAGTATGGTTGGAGAACTTAATTTCTTCTTAGGCTTACAAATTAAACAAACTAAAGATGGAATCTACATTTATCAAACTAAATATGCTAAAGAGTTAATTAAAAAATTCTGTATGGAAAATTCAAAAATTTTAAATACCCCAATGGCAACCAACATAAACATTGACTCTGACCCTGAAGGAAAACCAGTTGACCCAAAATACTATAGGAGTACCATAGGTAGCTTACTTTACCTAACTGCAAGTCGACCCGACATATTGTTTGCAGTAGGTATGTGCGCAAGATACCAATCCTGTGCAAAATAGTCACACCTATCATACGTTAAAATAATACTTCGGTATATTAAAGGAACTCTAAATGTAGGACTTTGGTATCCAAGAACTTGCACCTTTGACCTTTATGGCTATTCTGATTCAGACTATGCCGGGTGCAAGTTAGACAGAAAAAGTACAAGTGGTAGCTGCCAGATTCTAGGTCAGTGCCTAGTAAGTTGGTCAAGCAGAAAACAACATTGTGTTGCTCTATCCACCACAGAAGCTGAATACATAGCTCTAGGAGAATGTGCATCTCAACTGCTATGGATGATGCATACGTTAAAAGACTATCAACTGGAGTATAAAAATACACAAATCTTTATTGATAATATCAGCTCAATTAATCTTACCAAAAATCCTATTCACCACTCCAGGACTAAACACATAGAGGTAAAACACCACTTTGTAAGGGATCATGTAGCTAAAGGTGAAATTGCACTCAACCACGTTGAGTCCAAATCAAACCTAGCTGACATCTTTACAAAACCCTTACCTGAACTTGAGTTCAGTGCACTTAGAAGGCAAATAGGAATGTGTTGGGTAGAGTAGGTGTCTCATTTTTTTGTCTTGTTCTTTTAATTCTAGGAAAAATAATTTTCAAAATTTCCAATTTCCTAGATTTTTTCAAAACTCTGGATTTACTTATCATTTTTCAAATTCTAGGAAAAATAATTTTCAAAATTCCCAATTTCCTAGATTGTTCAAAAAATTGAAATAGCCTAGGCTTTCCCCCTAGAAATCATGTTCTCCTAGAATTAAGCCGAGCATCTCACAAACACCTAGGTTTACCTTGATTGTGTTTGAAAAATATAGAACGGCGTGAGATGCATAGGGTTCAGCCTGGACTCAAGAATGCTTATATCTGTGCATCGATATGAGTCTGGGCGTTAAATATGCAATATACATTAATCAAGTTGAGTCTTCCAGCTCTAGTCAAATCTAACTGGACCAAATCAACTTAATTTGACTAACCATGTGAAAACTGCTGCCCTATAGGCAGTCAGCAAGTAACTAAAGGTTAGACAGTTGGTAAAGGATACTCAATTTTCTAGTTAAGAATGCTTTGATCCTTAGGGCTCTGATACCTAGTAAATCAATCTAGTAAACATGACTCATGCTTGGACTTAAGGACCAACTGAATTTGAATGACTAACCTTGTCCTAAATCTTAAATATTATTTAAGCTAAGTTCCAATCTTAACTTTCAAACCCTGTTGAACTTAGCCAACCTATTGAACTTAGTAATTTCCTGTACAATTTTTTCAAACAATTTTTCTGTTAAGTAAGAAAGATATAATCACTAAGTTTTTAAATCTATCAAAGCGATACACTCCCCAACAGTTTTATAATGTTATTCAAATGTCTATTATTACCCATTTTTTGATATATGGCAAAGGGGGAGAGTAGCAAATTAAAATTTACAAAATTCAAATCAAAAGTTAAGGGGGAGAAAAAGTTAAGGGGGAGCAAAGGTTAAGGGGGAGCGTATAGGTTACTTTAGCAAATTTGCTTTGGTCATTTTTTCATCTATACTTAGCAGATTTGCGTGTGTTAAAAATATTTATCTATTCGTTTGTTTACTTAACTTTGAATTTGAGTTGTCTTAATCAAAAAGGGGGAGATTGTTGGTGCGGAAAGCATCCGACGATCGAACTTGTGTTTTGATAATGGCAAAGGATTCAAAGTTAAGGTGTTTTGTTTTCTAACAAGTCTACTTGAGGATTTCAGGAAAGTCCTAGCTGCGGTTAGGCAAAAGGAAAAATCCTAGGGGGTGGTAACTCTAGGTCATAGGGGATGGTAATCCTATGCGGAAACTCTTGGTAGGTCGATGTCTTCAGGCAAAAGTCCTAGGGGGTGGTAACCCTAGGTGGAAAGTCCTGGTGTCGCGAACCAGGTGAAAGACTGGACTGGCCGGGAAGCGGATGTCCAGCAGAAAGTCCGGAAGCATCGAGTGCTGAGCAAAAGTCCAGTCGATCTGGAGGATCGACTGGCAACAGGTAAATCTCCTGAGTGGAGTAGGTGAGGACGCGTTCCCCGTAGGGGGAACAGTAGGCGTCGGGTCGACCTAGGGTTTCCGGTCGGAAATCCGAAGTCAGACCCGGACAGTCCGGAGATTGTCGAACTTTCATTCATATTTATGATATTATGTGTGCTAACTTTGTCTTGTAGGATATGTGTGTAGTTTGTAGACTAACACATTGTGCAGGGACAAAAGAGCAACATTAGCCTCGGATGAACAGTGTCCGAGGCGCCTCCATGGAGCTTGGAGGCGCCTCGGGTGCGAAGGTGAGCTGGCTGTGCGCTGGAGTTGGAGGCGCCTTAAAGGGCAGTGAAGGCGCCTTGGACCGCAGCATGGAGGCGCCTTGAAGGCGCATGAAGGCGCCTTTAGAGGGATAATGCGCGACTTGATCAGCGCTTATCGACACATGCAACCCGGGGCTTGGAGGCGCCTCCAGCACCCTTTATAAGCAGTGTTCGAGCACCTCTTCAACAACAACTCTCTCTGAATAATCTCTTGCTACGTGCTGTAAACCTGACGATCCAGAAGTGCTGCGACGCGATACCAACGACCCGGAACTACGCTTCTCCATCTTTAGTTGTCGGTATAAAGTTTATGAGCTGTAAATTCCTATACTTGTACAAATTATCGTGCTTATAGTTGTTGCCCACCGAAAGCGATCAAGGATCGCGGGCCTTCGAGTAGGAGTCGATCTAGGCTCCGAACGAAGTAAATAGTTTGCCTCTTTGTGTGATTGTTTTTATTTCTGCTGCATTTACTCGAACGGTTTTACGATTCCGAAAAACGAAATAGCTGCGAGCGCTATTCACCCCCCCTCTAGCGCGTCTCGATCCAACAGGAAGCTCACACGAAGCTTCAGTAATGGAGAGCTCAGCAAAGCTTAGATCGCAGGAGCAAGAAGAAATCTACTTCTTTTCTTTCTGTTTTTTTTTTCTGAGGCCCTCGACCTCGTTATAAAACCTATATAACCTGAACCTACGAAGAAGACAGAAATAGACACAGAAATCTAGCCGTTGTGACTCAACGGCTAGGCCTGGACCGATCAGGCTATGGCCTGATCGGTCCAGGAAATCCCTGATCGGTCTGTGGACCGATCAGGCCCTAGGCTGATCGATCCCCAGACCGATCCCAACTCTCACAGAGAGTTAGTTTAAGGCCCTGATCGGTCTATGGACCGATCAGGCCAAAGGTGGATCGGTCCATAGACCGATCCCTCCTATTCCTTCTCCCAATCTGTTTGGTTACTGATCGGTCACCAGACCGATCAGATGACCCACAGTGAGAATCAGTGCATCACTGGATCGGTCAGCAGACCGATCCAGATACCCATAGTATCACTGGATCGTTCAGCAGACCGATCCAATTTCCCAGCCTTAAACCTAAAGCCTTCCTGATCTAGAGAACGAGCTACCGAGCCCTCTCTGACCTAGTCCGGAGAACGAGCTACCGGGCCCTCTCCGACTTCCACGTCCGATCCAGAGAATGAGCTACCGAGCCCTCTCTGACTTAGTCCGGAGAACGAGCTACCGAGCCCTCTCCGACTTCCACGTCCGGTCCAGAGAACGAGCTACCGAGCCCTCTCTGACCTAGTCCGGAGAACGAGCTACCGAGCCCTCTCCGACTCCATCCAGTCCAGAGAACGAGCTACCGAGCCCTCTCTGACCTCCCATGCCAAGCTTCCATACTTGGACTTTTCCCCGTGCCCAGCTCCCTGCTTGGACTTTTCCGTGCCAAGTCTCCATACTTGGACTTTTCCGTGCCAAGTCTCCATACTTGGACTTTAATTTTCTCGTGCCAAGCTCCCTGCTTGGACTTTTCCGTGCCAAGTCTCCATACTTGGACTTTTCCCGTGCCAAGCTCCCTGCTTGGACTTTTCGTGCCAAGTCTCCATACTTGGACTTTTCCCGAATCAGGTCAACTCAAGTCTGGTCAACCAGGTCAACCTTGACCAAAGGTTGCACCCACAATCCCCCAAGTTCCTATTCTTGTCCAACATCAAAATATAACTTCTCCATTCTTGACAAACATCAAAAAATATACCTCGAGTCAGGTCAACTCGAGTCGGGTCATCCAGGTCAACATTGACCTAAGGTTGCACCAACAATATGGACTTACGGGAGTCCTGTCTTGCATCTTGCACTGAAACAGTGCCTTAGAGATCTCGAATCTCTCGTGCCTAGCTTGTCCTTGATATAGTTGACGAAGATGTTCAACCATATCATAAGCACCCATCAACTTGTGTTGCTTCTGAAGCTCGGAGTTCATGGTCGTGAGCATGAGACAGGATACATCTAATGCGTCATCTTGATGCTTCTTATAAGCATCACGGTCAGCTCGCGTGGCAGTGGCAGGAGGTGCCTCGGGAATGGGATGCTCTAAGACGTACAATTTTCGTTCCTGTGTGAGAACAATTCTCAGGTTCCTGTACTAGTCCAGGAAGTTTGCTCCATTGAGCTTGTCCTTATCAAGGATAGAACGCAGGGAGAAGGTGTTCATGTTTGACGACATGGCAATCTACAACAAAAACTACAGAAAATAAATAATCATATTCCACTAATAATTTAATTAAGCCTTTAACTAAATGATGCTCCCACTGAATTATAGAACTTTTGTAGAATCAAGTCATGGATGTGGTCAAACCACACCTACTAGATTCTAACCAACTAGCTATAATTCTTGCGGGACAAGATCCACATCATACTAAGCCTTGAGTTAGCTTTGGCTAAATCGCCGAAGACTTAGTATGATCAGTAGGTAACTAATTACCAATTACATCTCTATGCAACTCTTGTTTATAGGATCAAGATCCGCATGTATATTAAAACTTGAGTTAGCTTTGGCTAAATCGCCCAAGAGTTAATATAAATGTGATTTTGGCCTATCTACCAACCATTGGAAAATGCCTATAGTTAAACCCGATCCAATTGAGTTTAACTAGTTTTACTCAATCTAATTGAGTTTGTACTCACCCATGCGTTGATAGGCGGGACCAAGATTGTCCCTCCACACCCTACCAAGATAATATGCATTGCTCTGCTTTGGCAGATTCAACAACAACATGTGATCGAGGTAGTGATGGGTATCACGACATGGTAGGCATTTTGAGTTGACGCGATTTAGATCTAATCTAATCGTTGATGTGTATCATATACTCGATTTAGATCTAATCTAATCGTGGTGCATCATATACGCGATTTAGATCTAATCTAATCATTAAAGCACTAATTAATTACTCTACTCTAGCATGCATCACATATACACACACAAGCAATTAATTAAATTGTGATTAGTCATGACCCTACTACGATCTTCTCAAGCCAATGAGAAGATCGGATGGTCAACCTAGGGTCAACAGCTTCTCCAAGCTCCTCCCTTTGACCGCCATGTGTTGCTCGCACCCTCCTCGTAACTCCTCATCGAGTGGATCTTCCACCGCTCCATTTTGTACATTACAAAAATGAAACTCGAGTTACATTTGAGTCTAAACTATTTTACAACAGGAAATAAAATAGAAAGGCACGACGCACAGGTCGCGTATCACATATACAACACGCACAATCACACAAAAAATGGCGCGCAAGCCATATTATGAATTACAACACATGTAACCAATCCAATTTGGGGTTTTTGGGCCATGACCATCACAAATCATACATAATTCTAAATTATGTATTTTATATAAATTTCTGTAATTTTATTACTGTTTTTACGATTTTATGAGTCGCAAGTTCTCGGCGGTCCCGTTTAGCGATTTTCGGGCGCGATCGCAGGACAATGTCCCTTGCGGGGTTAGGGGCAGCACCTCTTCTCGCGAAATGAATCTCACGAGTGCCCCCACGATGATCTTACAGTGCCTTTAGCTGCTGTCCCAAAATATTTTGGGCGAGATTTTACCGTTACGGAAGGTGTTTCTCGGTAGTCGAAGCCTACAAGTGTTCAAACACTTGTTGCTTCGCTTCTACGAGAAAAATACTCTTAAAAACCATAAAATTAACAAAATCACAGACACTTACAGAACTTTAATTTCTCATAAAAATTAAAATAAAAATAAGTACATGTTCGTACGTAGCTCTGATACCACTGTTGGGATTTTCGAGCTGCAAAAATCGCTTTTGCGTTGCGGAAACCCCAAAATCCCATGCCACCAGATTCGTGCGAATATTAAAATTTTACATGTACAAGTTTTTTAATCCTAGATCTACTTTAGATCTACATATTTAGGAACTTATACCTTTGATGCGAAGCTCTTCGCTTATCCCGCTCGTCCAAGGTTCGCCGGATCTCAAGGGTGTCAAGTGAACGCCCCTCTATGTGTATCCACACGAACAAAAAGGGTGGAGAAGAAACCTTAGAGTGTGCTAGCACCCTTGAAGGTTTCGGCCAAGGTGGAGGATAGGGAGAGAAGAAGAAACAAGGAGGAAGAAGATAAAATCAATGAGCACAAAATTGTAACTCACACTCATCTAATGGTGGCCTGCCACTTTAGAGGCTTTTAAACCTCTATGGAATATCAAGAGTCACAACTCTTGATTTCCCTCATGATGTGACACACACATAAGCCAATCTTGATGATGTGGAACATTATCATTGGCCCACCTTATGCCAACTCACAAATGAGGTGACATTGGTCAAGTCAAACTTGACCTTTCATCTTCCCTTCTCAAGTCAAGTCAAACTTGACCTCTTCTCTCCCATGGTTGATCAAATCTAACCATTTGATTCAAACCAATTTAATTTAATGAATCTATATTCATTGAATTAAATTGATTCAATGAATCTAAGTCTAAATTGATTCATTGAACACATGAATCAAATTGAGTCCAACTCAATTAGTCTAGTTTGGATTACTCTTAATCCAATTTGGTTCATCACATGAAACTAATCCTCTAGGTACATCAAATGAACCTAATATTCATCTAATTGCCCTTTGTGTGTGACCCTATAGGTTCTTGTAACGTTGGCAATGCTCCTAAACCCATTTAGAAGCATAAGTAATGAGCGGTATCTAGCAACACATCATTACTACCCAAGTTACAAGAATGTTAAGATCCAACATCACCTAGTTGTTGGACCTCGTGGTAGTTTTGATGTGATCAACCAAGTTGGTTAGGTCTTGCTGTGTTTGATCCCTGTGTCTGAGTGTGCAGGAGCTTAGGAGCACAGGAAGTCGAGCGGAAGACGCAGCTAGCGAGAAGGACGGCACGGGAAGGGAGCCGACGGGCTCGGTGCGTCCGAAGGACGAGAGAGCTGCGGAAGAGTACTCCGGTGGGCGTGAAGAGCGTGCGCGGCGTTCGAGGGACGGAAGGCTGCTTGAGGAGAAGGCCGGGAATTGGGTTCGGGTGAGCCCTATTCCGGTTGGCCGCAATCACCCAAAAGAACGGAGCATCGGAAGCTGAAGAAACCAAGCTGAAAAATGGAGCTACCAGCTTAGAGGCGCCTCCATCATGAAGGCGCCTTCAACAGGTCAGATTTGACCGTTTGCGTTGCGGATAAATTTTTATCCGCTGACCGAGCTAGAGGCGCCTTGAACCTTGTTGGAGGCGCCTTGGACCCTCGGGATAGACTTTCCAGGAGCTATATAAAGGCCCCTGGAGCTAGGAATAGAACAACAACTCAAGCAATCAATCTGTACTCAATTCCTAGCAACTAAGTGAGCGTTCTAAGTGTAAAAAGGCTTCTCCGCCTACAGTAAAGGAGATTCTGATAGTAGAGATTTTCATCGCCCTGGATTAACAACCTCCTTGGTTGTAACCAGGTTAAATTCTGTTTCTGTTTCTTTTTCTGTCTCATTAATTTAGTTGTTATTTTATTGCTGATTTAAATTATGAGTTGAAATCCGAGGAGGGTATAGTTTGTTTTTGTTTTCAGCAATTCACCCCCCTCTTGCCGGTCTCCGCTGCACCAACAAGTGGTATCAGAGCCTGATCGCCTCAGAAGGACTAACCGCCAACTGAAGCACTACGATCAAGACGATGGCCGGAGCGAACATCCATCCCCCGAAGTTCGACGGAGACTTCACCACCTGGAAGCGCAAAATGGAGGTATTTTTTAAAACCGATTTTGATATTCTTATTACAATGAAATATGGTTTTGCAGTGTCGAAAGATAAAGAAAAAAACACATGGAGCAAGAAGGAGCAAGCCGATTTCGTCGCTAACGGAAAGGCAGAGTTCCACCTGCTCTGTGTGCTGCCGCCGCAGGAGGTAAATCGGATCGGAAGCTACGACTCAGCGAAAGATCTCTGGGAGAAATTCCTGGAGCTTCACGAAGGTACTTCCGAAGCAAAGCTAGCGAAGCGCGACATCCTCCGGAACCAGTTAACGAACCTCCGGATGAACCAAGGCGAGAAGGTAGCGCAACTCCAAGCGAGAATCAAGGAGCTAATAACGCAACTAACGAACCTTGGAGAAGAGGTAACCAACCGGGATTCTATCCGATACATGCTCAATGCCTTCCCGAGAACTCCAGAGTGGGCCTCCTTAGTAGATGCATACTACATCTCTAAGGACCTCGAGGTAAGTACGTTAGAACAATTATTTTTGACTTTTGAACTTCACGAATCTCGAGTTTCAGAACCCAATGGAGCAGAGAAGACAAGTCAGAACATTGCCTTAAAGGCAAAGATGAACAATTCTGACTCCGAAGCCTCAGTCGACGAATCCGAAGCGGCACTACTGGTAAGACACTTCAATAAGTTTTTCAGTTCTAATAAATTTAAATCGCAGAGGCATCATCGAAAGAAGAGGACGGTTCGTTGCTACAACTGCAACGAAGAAGGGCACATCAAGGAGGACTGCCCAAAATTGAAGAGAAAGGAGAAAGAAAAGGAAAAGTCAAAATACAAGAAACCAGAACCCTCCAAGTACAAGAATCTGAAGGCTACTTGGTCAGATTCGTCAACCTCTGATTCGGACATCGAAGAATTCTCAAGATTAGCGCTATTGGCGAACCATCAACTGGAAGAAGACTCAAGATCAGAGATGAGCATCGATGAAGGGGGAGGAACATCAGAAGAAGAAAGCAGCAGTGAAGGGGGAGCGTCACCAGACCAGGTAAGTAAGGTACGCAATCTAACCCCAACTCAATCTTTTAAATTTATCAAATCTCTTTCTAAAGAGTTAGATCAATTAGAAAAAGAGAATGGTGAACTAAAGTTAAACCTAGCAAGAGCATGCCCGTTAGAAATGTATGATCATCTAAAATCAGAAAATGAAAATTTGAAATTTGAAATTGAAAAATTGAAATCTGATGCATTCTTAAATCAATTTCCAAATTCAAAATTAAGAATTTATGGTAAATTAAATTGGTATATAAGGAAGCATCAAGGTCAACTTAGGAAAATACCAAGAAACTATGTACCCCCTACATTTTTGAATAATCCTGTAGGAAGGAACCTCTATTGGGTTCCAAAATCTGTGCTTAATTAATTTTTTCAAAAATTAAAAGCTTACAGTGAGACAATTAAACATTGAAATTCTTTATGGAAGCTTTGTCTAAGGAAGTGGTTGTTGCTCCAATAACCAAGAAGGCCTAGTGCCTCGCCACGACCTAGAAGCTAAAATATTGAAAGAAAATGTTTAATTAACTTTCTGAAAAAGCATTAAACAAGAATTAAATAATGCTTTGAAAGTTTATCAAATATTCGTTAAAATAAACAAAAATTCCTTAGAATTTTTTTTTAAAAAAATTCTAAATTAATTTTTTTTGGCATAGAAATTTTCTTCTGGAAAATTCTAAAAATTCATTCACTTGACTTAGAAATTTGTTTTCGGAACATTTGAACATTTACATAGGATTTTTTTTACTTAGAATTTTTTTTTGGAAAATTCATTTTAACTTAGCAATTTTTTCAAAAATTTATTTTTAAAACTTAGAAAATTTTCAAAAAACTTCAATCTTACTTGAAAATTCTTAAGACCCCATTTTTGTTGTGATCAAAGGGGGAGAGAGAAGTACAAGTTTAGGAGGAGTTAGAGAAAACTTAATTTTTTTTTAAAAAGTGTTGCAAAAAGTGTTGCAATTTTACTAATTGCAAAAATTATACTTAACTTGTTAGTTTAGTAATTTTTTCTTTAAAATTACTATTTATGTCTATTTTTAACCCTAACTTGAACTTGGGTTGATGCACATCAAAAAGGGGGAGATTGTTGGACCCCGTGGTAGTTTTGATGTGATCAACCAAGTTGGTTAGGTCCTGCTGTGTTTGATCCCTGTGTCTGAGTGTGCAGGAGCTTAGGAGCACAGGAAGTCGAGCGGAAGACGCAGCTAGCGAGAAGGACGACACGGGAAGGGAGCCTACGGGCTCGGTGCGTCCGAAGGACGAGAGAGCTGCGGAAGAGTACTCCGGTGGGCGTGAAGAGCGTGCGCGGCGTTCGAGGGACGTGAGCCGGGACGGAAGGCTGCTCAAGGAGAAGGCCGGAAATTGGGTTCGGGTGAGCCCTATTCCGGTTGACCGCAATCACCCAAAAGAATGGAGCATCGGAAGCTGAAGAAACCAAGCTGAAAAATGGAGCTGCCAGCTTGGAGGCGCCTCCATCATGAAGGCGCCTTCAACCCTGTTGAAGGCGCCTTCAACAGGTTAGATTTGACCGTTTGCGTTGCGGATAAAGTTTTATTCGCTGACCGAGCTGGAGGCGCCTTGAACCTTTTTGGAGGCGCCTTGGACCCTCGGGATAGACTTTCCAAGAGCTATATAAAGGCCCCTGGAGCTAGGAATAGAACAACAACTCAAGCAATCAATCTGTAATCAATTCCTAGCAACTAAGTGAGCGTTCTAAGTGTAAAAAGGCTTCTCCGCCTACAGTAAAGGAGATTCTAATAGTAGAGCTTTTCATCGCCCTGAATTAATAACCTCCTTGGTTGTAACCAGGTTAAATTTTGTTTCTGTTTCTTTTTCTGTCTCATTAATTTAGTTGTTATTTTATTGCTGATTTAAATTCTGAGGAGGGTATAGTTTGTTTTTATTTTCAGCAATTCACCCCCTCTTGCCGGTCTCCGCTGCACTAACACTAGTAACTACTAATTGTAACTCTTCACAATATATGACAAGTGTCCTTCTATCCTTAACATCTAGATTGATCAATTTGAAGCATAGATGGTGTCATCCTCTGATCAATCTAAATCTTGAACTCCAAGTAGACTCACTCTAATCAAATGAGCTCAATATCTCATATTGACTCATTTGGGCATGACCTTGCACTTAGTGGTCTCACTCTATCAAGAATAACGATGTCACTCCCGTTATATAGGAGGGATATATCTCATCTACATCACTCACATCCCTCCGCATAATTTGTTACATACCCAGTAATCGCCTTTATAGTTCATCCAGTTACGGGTGACGTTTGACGAAGCCAAAGTATGTAACTCCTTATGTAGGGAACCATGGTGACTTCAAGTCCAAGGACTAATAGTTATACTAATAGCCACATGAGAAAGTATATGACACTCATATAATGATCCATGATATTTTCTCATGGTGGGTCATTCAGTATACATTCTCTAATGCATACCCATGTGTCAACTTGATATCTCTATATCCATGACTTGTGAGATCAAGTCATCGAGTTGACCTACATGCTAGTCTCATTGCATTAACATTGTCCCTGAATGTTAATACTTGACTATGAATGATTAAGAGTAGTGTTCCCTATATCATCTCACTATCGATTCAATCAATCGATTGCTATAGGTAAGAACCTTCTACCCAAGGACATTATTATACTTAGTTATCTGATACTAATACAAGTAAGTATAATAACCAAAAAGAAATGTCTTTATATGCATAAGAATATGATACAATGAGTCTATACAACATTCATCATATGATTGACTCTAAGGCTCTAACTAACAGTTTCCTACCAAGTAGTTTGAATAAAGATCTAAGAACATTAATGCAGACAACTTCCCTAAGGATGCTGGAACTGAGCCACTCAGTTGATTGGAACCAACGTCAAGATTACTAATCTTTGAAGCCTCTCAAAATGACTTGGAAAAGGACCACTAAACTGATTGTCACGCAAGTAAAGGGAAAGAGGATTGTTAGTTCTGCATCTGGATAGTTGTTCAAAGAATTCCACAATCCTCCCTGTTATACTGTTCCCAGAGAGATAGATTTTACTCAAGTTGCATAGACTTCGTAAGGTATGAGGAATCAATCCACTTATGTTGTTATCAGAGATTCTGAGAACATCTAATTGAAGGAGATTTCCAACTGAATCTGGTATCTTTCCATTAATCTGATTATCTGATAAGTCCAAATTCTGCAATCCTGTTAGATTGCCGATAGTCTCGGGTAAGCCATGCACCAACTATTCTATTATCAGAATGGTCCAGATCTGACATTTTACTCAAGTTTCCTATGCTTTTCGGTATTACACCTTTGATGAGGTTAAAAGTGAGGAACAAACCTTGTATGTTTCTGAGGTTTCCAATATTTTCTGGTATATCCCCATTGATGGAATTCATGCTCAGATCCAAGAATTGCAGATTTCTGAGCTGGGCAAAAGATGCTGGTATTTGTCCCGAAATCTTGTTGAAAAATAGAGATAAGTAACGTAGGTTGGAGAGATTGCCGAGTTGGTAGGGAATTTCCCCTTTGAAACTATAATGTGAAAGGTCCAAGTGCTGCAACTGAGTTAAAGATCCAATCGAGCCAGGAATTGGATGACCATCTAAGTCTATCCGGCTTATATCTAAATACTTCAAATGCTTCAAATGAAACAATGAAGGATGCACCTCGTTTCTATTTATAATACTACTAGACGGCAAACGATAAATGAAATAGAGGTCGAGTTACAACATGACCTGTGATGTTGTTACATCCTACACGTTCCCAACTGCAGCACTCATCGCCCTTCCATGAAGATAGCCGTCTATCAACATCAGGGAAGCCACTTCTCGCATTCAGAAGAGCCTTCCTCTCCTTCTGTATGCACAGTTGCAAAGATCCAGGGGGAAATAATAGAGAAATCTAAAAGAGATAGAGAATGTATTAGTTATGATTTTGATTGAAAGTGAGTTTCTAAAAACAAATTAATTATGAAAAATTGATTGATAATTTTACAGCTAAAAATGTAAGAAGATCAAATTTTCATACTTAATGGTAATATTTATTTTTCATTTTCGATGATGTAATGATACTCATTATTAGCAATATAGATTATAATTATAATGTTTTTCATTATTATAAATCTCACTTTATGCATTCTGTTAATGAAATTATTTTTATAGCATCTATTTTATTATTTTTAAATTAATATAGGATCTATTTTTTTTTGCACCTGGTCCTTCAAAATTTAGGGTTGATCTTGCCAGAAGCTGAACACAAATCCCGAGCAAAGCGACCGAAATATCAAATTTTTTTTCGTACTCTTCATCTTCATACATGTCTTGTTCTATGTGGCTCCATCATCAATAATTGAGTTGTCGCTTGGGCACTTAGTTTGGAATGGTTCTCCGCAAAGCTATTTTTCCAATAAGATTGTTGTAGGACAAGTATAAGATGTATAAAGAATATTAAAAAAAATGTTTGAAGGAATTCCATGGGACAAGTGGTTTTCTAAAAACATAAAGTGATTTTCTCATTTGGTATCTTTAGTGAGAAATGATTCAAAAATAAGTTGGGTCAGGGAGGTTTGTGATCTCTGTAGGAATGTTACTCGAGAGATTAAGTGCCAGTTGGTATTTTAGATATTATTTTATTAATAAATGAATATAAACTTATTGGATTATGAATCTAATTTGGAGTGCGGTTATGCTACATTTTTTATTTAAAGACAGGCAATTGGTAAAGAAATTACTACCAAAATAGATATATTGTATAAAGATAATTATACAAAGTTTAATAGTAAACTTTAGCAACATTTTCTCCCTCACTCGTATAATTTATATAAAATTAGTAGGAAATTTATCCATGGAAGTCACCATTAGCATTATCTTGCCTAACTGTTTCGATTGACTTGGAAGACTTGGAAGAAAAAAAATCTAATACTTGATTCACAATTGTCATTTATATCATTCTTAATTGTCACCATTAGCATTAATTTCTTGCTTTTTATTGACTTGGAACACTTGAAAAACAAAAATCTAATAATCGATTCACAATATTGATATATATCATTCAATTCAAAGCCTTTTTTTTTTAAAAGAAAAGATAATCGGTAAAGACTCTCCTATCAAAGTAAATATATTATATTAAGAATTAAAGAGGCAACAAGTAACTAACATGACTATAAGTAAATATATTATATAGAGTTAATAACTAACATAACTACAGTTTGTCAAGCTCTCCCAAATCAAACTGAAAAAAAAGAGATAGCAAGTAATTAACATAACTATAAGTAACTGACATAACTAACTTTCATGGATAAGAAGGAAAGATGAGCACAATACATCTAGGTATCTAACTAATCAAGGTTAGAAAGCACCACTAATTTTTTTAGGAAAACTTGACCTCTGGTTGATGTGAGCTATCCTTTCGTGACCCTCCAACATTGGGGAAATATCAAGACTTAAAATAACAAACCGTCGCAGGTTATGTCAATCATGTGGATTAGTATTGTATCATACCAATACTTGACACCCCTTGAGTGATAGACCAAGATGAATTAATGATGTTATTTCTCTTATAGTTTGTATTGTTACAAGATAATAATAAAATTGTATAATTTCAGATGCAAAATAAAATCCATACTTAAATATATAAAATTTCTTTTTTTTACATTTTCTTCCTCCTTTCACATCCTATTCACCACTAGCATCATATATCGAAACGTTGGTATGATGCCAAAATACTATCATTCTAGTCAAAGACTAAAGCTTCCACACGTTCAAGATTTTGAATCTTGATTGTATCTGTGTTGGCAAAGATCATGTAGAATGCATTCGACACTAGCAAACCAAATATTATAGTGCGGTTGATATTACTCAAGAGGATGAGGCACTATCTAAAAAGGGAGTGCTAATATGTGACCCAAAAAGGGGGTGCCTTTATCCCTGATAGACTTTGTTATCTTTGTAGAGAAAAACAACAGATGAACATGGAAATCACATGTTCACAATATATGAAGTTTCACAATTCAAGCTGGAAAAATCTAATCATATGTGGGATGGAGGTTGATCAGTATCTCTCACATGTGTGATGAAAGAACCTTTGGATAAACAATATGGTTCGACTTAAGCACACTTTTCATACATGATCTATAAATTAAATATTAATGTCAACCTTAATCCATTACAACAACCTTGGTCTGAATATTATAAAAGTTGAAGCTCTTATTGTAGGACCAATGCACGCGTTTGCCATATATCAAAACTTGATTATTAGTGCAAATTGTATCAACACTTATTATATACATACATTCTAGAATTAGTTCAGGCCCATTTAAGGCTAAGTTTTGATTACATAAACCAACCACAAATCCTATCAATGAATATGATGTATTTTTTTCTTGTGCTCCTCTTCATCATAATTGCACCCACAAATCCCCAGAAGCCAAACACAAATCCAGGAGCAAACCCAATGAAATACCAAATTCCTCCATGATCATCATCTTTGTGCATGTCCTCTTCATCAATCAATCCATCATCAATGGTTGGGTTGTCACCTGGGCATCTGGTTTGGAGTGGCTCCCCACAAAGCTCAGGGTTGCCGATGTAGGACAAGTTGGTGAAGGTTTGTAGCTGATTGCCCGTTGGTATTTTCCCAATAAGATTGTTGTAAGACAAGTTTAGGATGCTTAGAAAATTTAAAATAGAGATGGTTAAAGGAATTCTACCCGATAAGTTATTCTTTGAAAGATCAAGTGATTCTAGTTGAACCATGTGACCAATCTCATTTGGTATGTTTCCTGACAAATAATTTGAAGACAAGTTGAAGAAGTGAAGGCCTTGGAGGTTTGCGATCTCTCTAGGAATGCCACCTGAGATATTATTGTTTGAGAGGTCAATGCTGGTGACAATTGAAAGCAAAGTGGTCAACTGGAGTTCTGAATCCTTAGTAGTTATAATAAGACTCTCTTTGTGATAAAAATGACCATCATATAATGGAGAAGATTTACTTTTGTTTTGTCTTGCCATCATGGAGCCAAACATGCCCAAACTTGAAGGCAAAGAGCCAAAGAGATTATTGTGAGCCAGGTCTAGCACTTGGAGGGATGGGTTCAGAGAGAGCTGTGGTGGAATTGCACCAGTGAAATTATTTACCCTTAGAGAAAGAAGCAAGATAGATACGACGACTAGACCCAATTGCGGTGACTAAAGATGGCAGCAGCTAGGGTTGACAACACATGGAGGACAGTGACGGAAAAAGCCATAATAGTTGGAAAATTAATTTCCATATTTATTGCTTTTATTTACTATGATGTGTGTGTGCATAGTTTAAAATTCCCCACCTTAAATAACTAAGTGGGACAAGAATTAGTAAATAAATTTCACGGTCTCCATTACTGGTTTGTAAGTGATGCGACAAACTTACGTGTTGGCTCTAAGTGCCTCCCTCCCCATCGAATGAGTTTGTTTGCCGATCACTAGATCAAACTTTCATTTTGAATGATTATAGGAAATTAATTAGGAGCGTGTGATCTTCCCCATCGGAAGGGGCACAATCTTATTTAATGGACTAAGTATCAAGTAATGATATACATTTAGACACATTTAATAGTATCCTCCCCATCGGAGTCACTGCTATTAGTTGTGTGAGCAAAGGAAAACCAACTATTAATTTGTCATAAAGATAGGTTGACAAGATAATAAAATTAAAACCCCTTCTTACAAATGTTGAGACTTTGCATATGCTCATACTATCGTGGCATACAAAATTCACGGTGTTTGAGGTAATTTTATTTGTCAAGTTGACAAGATAATAAAATTAATGTGTAAAACCCCTCTTACAAATGTTTAAATTTGTATATGTCCACACTATCATGGCATACAAAATCCATGTTGTTTGAGATAATTTTATTTGTCAGGTTGACAAGATAATAAAATTAATAGGTAAAACCCCTCTTACAAATGTTTGGATTTGTATACATCCACACTATCGTAGCATACAAAATTCACGGTGTTTGAGGTAATTTTATTTGTCATAAAGATAGGTTGACAAGGTTATTAATGGATAAAACCCTTCTCTTACAAATGTTTGAATTTGTATACATCCACACTATCGTGGCATACAAAATTCACGGTGTTTGAGGTGTTGGTGAATTTAAATGATATTGTTTTGAGGAATCAATATTATTTTAAATTGAAAGTTTTGATCAAATATTTGATCAAAGACAGACCAACTATTAATTTTATTAGTTATAAAGTTAGGTTGACGAGATAATAAAATTAATGGATAAAATCTCCTCTTAAAAATTGAATTTGTATACGTTCACACTAACGTGGCATACAAAATTCACGGGGATTTTGAGGTGTTGGTCTTGACCAAATATTTTTGTAATTCTTAGGATTTCTAATGTTAGTCAATCCCCTAGCTGTTATACTATAGAATAGACTTAGTAGTCCCAATTATGATTGGAAACAAAACTTGGACTCTAAGGTAGACTGTCCTCTCATAAATGAGAACAATAAAAGTGTATTTTATTCATTAGTTGTTGAAACATGTTTAGTGCTGTTATCTATCGGTACCTGGTTTGTAGATACGAGAGCCATTGATCATGTCTGCAATTCATTGCAGAGGTTCCAGGAAACCCGACAACTATATGAAGGGAAAATCACCGTCTACATGGGCACTGTTGCAAAAGTAGCAACTGTTGCAGTGGGAGATGTTTATCCTCTGATAGGAATAAAACATGGATTTTGAGAAATTATCTTTATGTACCAAGTTTGGAAAGAACTAGATTTCAGTTTCTAAACTATTCAAAGAACTCGATATTCTATTTTTTTATAACAAAGTTGTTATCAAGATAAATAGGGAAGTTATCTGTTCTGGTACGTTGGTTGGCAATTTATAATCCAATAACTCCCATGATGCAACAAATGGAAATTAATAATACATCTTCTAAATCTTATAAAAGAAAGGAACCTTCGGAAATGAACCAAACATATCTTTGGTATCTAAGGCTTGGTCATATTAACTTGAGTAGGGTTCAAAGGCTATTAGCCGATGGACTCTTGGGTTCATTAGTGTTGGAAAACTTTCCAACTTGCAAATCTTGCTTGGAAGGAAAAATGACCAAAAGACCTTTTAAAGCCAAGGGGTATAGAGTCAAAGATGTATTAGAATTGGTTCATGCAGATTTGTGTGGTCCTATGTCTATCCAGGCAAGAGGTGGTTTCGAATATTTTTTCTTCTTTATAGACGACTATTCGAGATATGGGTACATTTACTTGATGCACCGTAAGTCTGAATGCTTTGATAAGTTCAAAGAATACAAGGCTGATGTGGAGAAACGTCATGGTAAAAGTATCAAGACACTACGGTTTAATCGTGGTGGCGAATACCTCTTTGGAGAGTTTAGGAATTAATTATCAGAAGCTGAGATTCAATCCCAATTGTCTGCACCTAGTACACCCCAATAGAATGGCGTGGAAGAACGAAAGAATAGGACTCTTATGGAAATGGTGAGATCGATAATGAGTTATTCTGAATTACTAAATTCATTTGGGGATATGCTCTGGAAACAACGCTATACATTCTGAATATGGTACCTTCTAAATCAGTACCCTTTACTCCCATGGAATTGTGGAATGGGCATGAGCCTAGTCTGAGTCATATTCGGATATGGGTAGTCTAGCACATGTGCTGAAGGGAGATACTGACAAGTTGAAATCACGTACAGAAGTTTGTTTGTTTATGGGGTAGTCAAGCAAGGGCCGACCAAGACATGGCTTGGATGGGTTGAAGTGTGGCCGGCCCTAGCTTGAGTCCAAGTTTAGGTGGTCGGCCACAATAAAATTAAAAGGATTTTATTTTTTAAAATTTTTCTTATGTGGATTCCATGGTTTTAAACGAGAGTTTAAAATTTAAATCTTTCCTTTTATAGCTTTCTACAAAAGATTAAGTGAAAGGTTTAAAATCTTTCCTTATTTGTAGTTGAAAGGAAGATTTTAATTTTTGATAAAACTTTCCTTTTTTAACCATACTCATGATTTAAAAGAGAGTTTTTAAATTAAATCTTTCCTTTTATAGTTTCTACAAAAGATTAAGAAAAGATTTGATATCTTTCCTTATTCGTAGATTGAGATGAAGATTTTAATTTTAAAGATAACTTTCCTTTTTGGAAATCATCCACATGTTTTAATAGAGATATTTTAATTTATAAAATTTTCTTTTATAACCAACCATGTAGGGAAAATTAATAGAGAAATTTTTATTTTAAAAATTTTCGAAAACAAATTAGGAAATTTTAATTTTGTGTTTAAAACTTTCCTTGCTTGGATGATTGAGAGGTGGCTGGCCACATTGAGTTTGAAATTGAAATTTTTTATTAAACTTTCCTTTCATTGGCTAAGAGAATAAGGAAGTTTTTTTATTAAACTTTCCTTATTTGCCAAGACCAAGGAATATAAAAGAGAGGGTAGAGGTGCCTCACCTCACAACTTATGTTCTAGTTTTCCTCTCTTCTATTTCCTTGGTTGGTGGTCAGCCCTTCACATCCTCTCCCTCTCCTATTCTTCTTCCTTGGCCGACGACATCTTCATCTCAAGGAGCTTGGTTGGTGGCCGGATCTTGCTTAAGGAAGAAGGAGAGATAGGAGGTCTTGTTTCTGAGCATCCCTTGGAGCTTGGTGGTGGCTGAACCTCATCTTCTCTTAGAGTTCTTGTGGTGGCCGAAGCTTGCTTGGAGAAGAAGGTAGCTTGGGTGGTTCTCGTCTCGGTAGATCGTCACCCACACGATGCCCGAGATAAGAAGAGGAATACGGTAGAAGATCAAGAGGTTGTTGTTTACAAATAAAGGTATAACTAGTAATTCTATTCCGCATCATACTAGTTTTCTTTGTATAGTTTTCGAAATACCAAATACAAGAAGCATATGATTCTAGGTTTCGAATTTGTGATTTGAGTTTGTATTTTTTTTTGTTTTTTGAATTTGTGATTCGATTGTTTTATTTGGTTAAACCTAGGGTTATATATGTTGGATTTTTCGGGCCGTGAAAACTGCTTTTTCGCGTCGCGGAAACCCCGAATCACCCTAGCCAACGGATCCGTGCGAAGAGTATAGAACAAAATTTATGAGTACGAGTTTACAAGTTAGATCTACTCCTAGATCTACATGAAGAAAGATTTATACCTTCGATGCGTGCCCTTTTCGTAATCCCGCAAGTCCAAGGTACGCCGGATCTCAAGATTGTCAACGTAGACAATCCTCTAGTAGTATCCACACGAACAAGGTGTGATCTCTAACACACAAGGATGGAGAAGAGAGCACCACAAGTGTGCTAGCACTTTCTAGGGCTCTCGGATGGGATTAGAAAGAAAAATAGAGAAGATGAAATACAAGAACACTCTTCTTCTTCTTCTATGTGACAATCACTCTATTTTCTTTCATGAAACTCAAAACCACTCACCTTGTTTCTTCCTTGAAACTCACGGCCAAGAAAGAGGAGAGGAAGGAGGAAGAGAGCTAAGGAGGAAGAAGCATTCAACACCACAAAAATCAATACCACAAAATGAAACTCTTTTCTTTATGTGGCCGGCCACACACATGTAACTCCCCTTATTAATGTGGCTGGCCACATTAAATGGAATGATGTGTAACCTCCATGAGGTGGCACACCATGATGAGGTGGAGATGATGTGGCAAGGTTAGTCATGTCATGTAGGATGAGTCAACCTTCATGATGTGGTAATACATCAAGTCAAACTTGATGTTTCAACTTCCATTTGGTCAAGTCAAAATTGACCAATTCTCTTCCTTGTTGAGTTAAAACCAACCTTTGGTTGGTTCAAGTCAATTTTAATTTAATGAATCTCAATTTATTAATATAAATTGACTCAATGAATCAAATTTGAATTAGACTCATTCAACAATTGAATCTAATTGAGTCTAACTCAATAAGTCTAATTTGAATCCAATCTTTGGTGCATCATATGAATCTAATCCAATTGGTTCATCATATGAACCTAATCTCCATCCACTTGTTCTTTGTGTGTGACCCAATAGGTTCTTGTAACGTTGGCAATGTTTCTAAACTCCTTTAGAAACATAAGCAATGAGCGGCATCTAGCAATACATCATTGCTACCCAAGTTACAAGAATGTTGAGATCCAACATCACCTTGTGACTACTAATTGTGACTCCTCACAATATGTGACATTGTCCTTCTATCCTAGATATCTAGATTGATCAATGTGAGGCATAGACCGTGTCATCCTCTAATCAATCTAAATCTTGAACTCCAAGTAGACTCACTCGATCAAATGAGCTCAACATCTCATGTTGACTCATTTGGGCATGGCCATGCACTTCGTGGTCTAACTATATCAAGAATACCGATGTCGCTCCCATCATATGGGAGGGATAGATCTCATCTACATCACTCACATCCCTCTGCATAATTCGTTATATACACAGTAATCGCCTTTATAGTCCACCCAATTACGGGTGACGTTTGACGAAACCAAAGTACATAACTCCTTATGTAGGGAACCATGGTGACTTCAGGTCAAGGACCAATAGTCATACTAATAGTCACATGAGAAAGTATATGACACTCATATAACGATCCATGATACTTTCTCATGGCGGGTCATTCAGTATACATTCTCTAATGTATACCCATGTGTCAACTTGATATCTCTATATCCATGACTTGTGAGATCAAGTCATCGAGTTGACCTACATGCTAGTCTTATTGCATTAACATTGTCCCTGAATGTTAATATTCGACTAGGAATGATTAAGAGTAGTGTTCCCTATATCATCTCACTATCGGTTCAACTAACCGATTGATATAGGTGAGAACCGTCTACTCAAGGACGTTATTATACTTAGTTTATTTGGCACCAATACAAGTAAGTATAATAACCAAAAATCAAATGCCTTTATTTATATATAGAATATGATTCAACAAGTCCAAAAATATAATCATCAAATGATTGGCTCTAGGGCTCTAGCTAACAATATAAGGAAAATAAATATTAGATTTCTTTAAAAGGCTTTGTCTAGCTGGTGGTGGATGATCCCATACCTAAGAAAGTCTAGTATCTTGCCATGCTGTCCTGGAAGCCAATTTTTGTAACGCCCTCCCTCCCACTGCTTAAGGAGGGACGGGGTTACTTACTTACATACGTGCATACATATAAAATCATGGCAGCGGAAACAATTATTTAATTTTTTTTCTACACTAATCATCATGCTTATCATACTGAACATGAGGACATACTAGTATTCATGCATACAACTTAATTAGTACCAACTACTTGAAACATGATTCATGATATCATAAGCATACTAGCATGAAACATGAAGGACATAAGTGCATAACTATCCATACTAGTTAAAGTACTATCAAAGCATAAAGACAACACATGGTTCATATGCAAACTTAGAACATAAAAACATATAGCAGTTTTCTTCCACCGTTCCACTGCCACACACACTCTTGTCTTCCTGTTGCTCCTCTTAGTTTAGCCATTCCTTTCTTTTTTCTGCAGTACAAGGAAACATAAAAACTTTAAGCCCATAGGCATAGTAAGTCCCTTTCCTACTCACAAAAACCATGATTCATGCACGAACATAAAGTGATAACATGTTCATTTGGTAAATCATAACATAACATGTGAGAGCATAACACAAAGTCATATCATATCATGTGAGAGCATAAACAATAAGTCATATCATATCATGTGAGAGCATAAAATCATATCATAACATGTGAGAGCATAACACAAAGTCATATCATATCATGTGAGAGCATAAAATCATATCATAACATGTGAGAGCATAACATGATCATATAAGCATCATAGACATATTTCAAGAGCATCTTAAAGAAGCATAAAGGAAACTATATAACATGAACTTGTAGATGCAAGATGTTCTTTTGAAAACATGTATCATGAAATGAGTATATGCAAGATGTCTTTTTGAAAACATATATCATATACATACTTAAACATAATCTTAACATGAGGGCCCGACTTGTACCACATACATACATAAATGCGCGCATCCTAAATAGATCCAAGGTAGCTAATCTTGAACCTACTAGGAACTAGGCCCGTTTCATAGACCATCGACCTAGGGGCAACTTAGGAGCTCATCCCTTTTACTAGGCCCGTTTCATAGACCATCGACCTAGGGGCGCTTGTGGAGCCCACCCTTGGTACAAGCCATACAAAGTAAAATAGCATATCATATCATATCATATCATATTATAACATATCATGTTCTTGTAATATCATAACATTTCATGTTCTTGTCATATCATGAAGAGTGCTCTTGATCCCAACTTAAGGGAAGCATCTCTTAGGCTTTTTCATCTTACATAAGCCTTGCATAAACATAGCATGATGGCACCAAGTGCACATAACATATAACATATTATAAAAACATAACATGATAACATGAAGTGCACATATCAATTAACATGGTGACATAAAAATTTATATCATATCATAAGAGTCAACATCATGCATAATTAAGGTTTTTGAAATTTCTTACAAGCCCTAAATCATGCTTGGCCGAAACATATAAACATACATCATAGATTTTCAAACAACATGGAGACATGAAATCAACTACCTAAGTCTTCATAATCATTGATCATAACATGTAAGACCTTAGGAACCCTAGGTAGCTTCTTAACCTCATTCTTCTTATCTTGGCCGAAACATGAAGGCATGTTTAAAATTTGTTCCTTTAATCAATTTAAAGCATGAAACTTTTGCAACCTACATAGCATAGCAAGTGAGTCCTTTGGTAACCATAAGTGAGGTTCTAACTCTAATATTCAACCTTGACCGAAACCTCAAGGTGGTATTTCTAGGTTTTTCATGCAACATAAGCCATGGAAATTTAACCTAACATTGCATAGGAAATCATACATCATGAGAAAGCATAAAACAAGTATAGTTTAGGTCTACAACTTTCTCTAGGCCTCTAATTCAATCTTGGCCGAAACCTAAAGGTAAGGTTTCTAGGTTTTTCATGGAACTTAAGACATGGAAATTCAATCTAACATTGTATAGAAAATCATACATCATGAGGAAGCATAAAACAAGTATAGTTTAGGTCTACAACTTTCTCTAAGCTTCTAATTCAACCTTGGCCAAAACCTAAAGGTAAGGTTTCTAGGTTTTTCATGCAACTTAAGACATGTAAATTCAATCTAACATTGTATCGAAAATCATACATCATGAGGAAGCATAAAACAAGTATAGTTTAGGTCTACAACTTTCTCTAAGCTTCTAATTCAACCTTGGCCGAAACCTAAAGGTAAGGTTTCTAGGTTTTTCATGCAACTTAAAACATGGAAATTCAATCTAACATTGTATAGAAAGTCATACATCATGAGGAAGCATAAACAAGTATGGTTAGATTTCAAAACCTTGCCCTAGACCTTGTGTTCATCCTTGGCCGAAACCTAAGGTAAGACTCTAGGTTTTGTTTATACATCATGTAGCATGAAAGCTTAACTAACAACATATAATAGATCATGTATCATGAAGGAGCATAAACAAGCATGTTTAGATTTCAAAACCTTGCTCTAAACCTTATGTTCATCCTTGGCCGAACCCTAAGGTAAGGTTCTAGGTTTTGTTTACACAACATGTAGCATGAAAACTTAACTAACAACATGTAATAGATCATATCATGAAGGAGCATAAACAAGCATGTTTAGATTTCAAAACCTTGCTCTAAACCTTATGTAAAATAACGAAAATAGGCAAATATTAATAAGAGAATTTTCTGAAATTTTTCGGGAATTTTTCGGAGCTCGTATGGACGAGTTAACGGGGACAAAAATGGGGCCCGGAAAAGCCTGTTTAGGCTACCCAGTTTTAATAAGGAAAAGTTTTATTTCCTTTTCCTTTTCTTTTTCTTTTTCTTTATTTTTTTTCTTCTTATCCTCGCCACTTCTTCTTCGACGCCGTGCCCGACTTCTCCTCCTTCCCCCGCGCGCCCGACGCCCTCCTCCGAGCCCTAACCACCGAGTGGTTTCCTCCTCTTTCTCTTCCTCCATTTCCTTCCCGAGCCGCCGCCACAGCCGACACCGCACGAAGCAGTGCCGACCCAGCGCCGATGCCGCCCTTTTCCACGTACAAGCCCTCGGCCAAGGAAACCCTAGCTTCGGCAACCATTTCCCCTCTGCCCTAACGCCGTCCTCCTTCCTTTTTCTCCGACGTCGATGACGCCGCGAGGTAGATCGCCGGCGATTTGAGCCCCGAGCATCACGGAGTTTCTTCTCCTTTGATTGCCACCCGATCCCATCCCTTTGGTGAAGCTTCAACTCCTGTGTCCTAGATCGCCGGAATCCAGAAGCTTGCGTTGGTCTTCGATTAGGAGCAGCAATCCAAGCATTTGTGTTCCCTTCCGTGCCCTAATTCCACTGTTGGATCTACCTCAGCAGGTTGTGCCTCTTGAGTGGCCTGCTCTACGGTATCACATTCACCACCAGTCTCTGTTTTGGGTTTCTGCCAGCACAGAAGGAAAGGGGAATTAGGTAATAATTCTTGTTCACTTGTACCACGATGTAGAATTTGGTACCTTACTGTAAGAACTCCTGATTGATTGATTTTGGGATTGTTTTCTTCTGGATAGCAGTGGACGATTGGCCTGAAGTTGTTGGATTCCAGCCATCACATCATGGAATAGCTGGTTATTTTCTTGATCACCATTTTGATTAGATCAGTGTAAGTGTTTTCGGCCAGTGAATTTCTGTTATGTAGATTTGGATTGTTAGTGGTGTTAGAAAGAGATGTTTATGTAGGTTGATTTGGATCTTATCCTATTGGTCGTTAAGATTTTATTTAGCTATTCGTTGAGTTCTAGCTAAATAAATGTATGTGTATTGGTGACACAGGACTTTGACGCGAGATGCGTATCGTGACTACCAGTTTGGACCTTTTTGATTGGAGGCGGGTACTTTGACTTATGTCTTTTGATATGCATAATAATGTGTTTAACATATAGCATGATTGTGTTTTCCATTTGTTTCGGTTGGTCACTACATGATCTATTACATGTTTGCTTGTTTACTCGTTATGCACTGCATGTTATTATTTACCTGATCATACCTGCTTTATAGGTAGTGACACAACCATATGATACATTATGTTCAGGACCTAGGGTTTATTTGATACCCTATCTGTTTGTGTACCTTCCATTTAATTCATTGTCTTGTGGTACACATTTTATATTTATGTATGGAGCATTCTATGCTATTCGTGATATTGCCATGTTTAGTGTCATGCATCATCTTGCATGATTGCATGCTATGCGATTGTCTGCTCCATTATTGTTGAGCACATCGCCAGTTACATGTATCTGTACACACTACCACTCATGGGCTAGTGGTATATCAGACAGGTGTGTGGCAGTTCTACTGTTTGGCTCCATTGGTCTGGTGACTCAGCGTGGTAGCCGGCAGACAGTTCCGCTCTGTTTGGCTGCGTTGGTTTAGTGTAGCAGCGTTGTAGCCGGCAGGCAGTTGGACTTTGTTTGGCTCTGTTGGTCCGCTCATGGGTAGTGTGACTCAGCGTGGTAGCCGACAGAGATTCCTTCCCGTCATCGTATACCGGGAGATGAGAGCATTGCGCTCCCCCATTTATTATTTCAGGGTAGGAGTATGTGTGTACTCCGACAGCATCCCGTCCACTCGGTCACTCATCAGGGGCAGTGATGTCAGAGTGCACTGTTGTCACAACCCTACCCACTCAGACTCACCATTGTGTGTGAGGTGGCTGACTGGCGTCAGGGGTGATCATGTCATTGGCATCATACGCATGATGCATTTATTGCTTGTGTTTGCTACATTTACTTGTTGCATTTATATGGATGCATATGATTGACATGCATACAGGATTATGACACCCTCGGTTTGACGACCCTGTTACCTTTATACCTTGGTCCTGGTTAGTACAGTTTTCTCCTGTTTTTGTTTCAGTTGCATTTATTCTTCTCGTATTTAGGAGACTGTACGCATGATTAGTGTTGTCTATTATTTACTTTATTATGCATATCAGTTGTACCTGCTGAGTGTTGGACTCACACCCTCCTTCGTTGATATTTTCAGGTTGAGGCTGTCCGGAGTAGTTCCAGTCGCTAGTCCCCACTGCACGTAGTGCTAGTCCTCTGCAGACCACGAGTTGTTATTTTAGTTTTCTCTATCGGACTATGTCTTAGTCTTGTATTGGTTTTACTTATGGATCTTGTATGGATTCTTATCGTTGATGGATTTTGGTATGATTTGGATATGTTTTACTCCTCTTCTGCCTGGACGGCAGAAGAGGTGAGTTTGTCGGATTTGTGTTTTATGACTGTAGTGGAGTAGGAAAAATCGGATTTGAGCTTTACGAGTGTAGTTGAGTAGGGTTGTTTTCGAGTCATCGTATTATTATTCTATTTGTTTACTATTAAACTGTGTGGTTGTGTCAGCCAGAGGCTGAAATTGATATTTGTGTGGTGATTGTTTTATTATTGTTATTATTCCAGCTGCATGTGGCTGAGGTATATAGTGATTGTAGAAAGTTTCAGATTATCCGCCGTACAGGGGAGATGCTGCCGAAATTTCTTCAGACAGGGACTCCTCCGGGGCGTGACACCTTATGTTCATCCTTGGCCGAAACCTAAGGTAAGGTTCTAGGTTTTGTTTACACAACATGTAGCATGAAAACTTAACTAACAACATGTAATAGATCATGTATCATGAAGTAGCATAAACAAGCATGATTAGATTTCAAAATTTTACTCTAAGCCTTGTATTCCCTCTTGGCCGAAACCTTAAGAGTGAGGTTCTAGACTTTTTGTTACAACATGAAGCATAAATTGTAAACTTGACAACCATAAGCGACCACAATTCCTTATCTTGGCCGAAACTTGCAAAGAAATCCCTAAGTTTTTCAAACAACTTTTAAACATAAAGCATACGAGAACTATTGTACTGCAGGTGAGGGAGTACTTACATCTCTCGCTTAATTCTCTAAGAGAAGTAACCTTGGTTGTGAAGCTTTTCCTAGAGAGAAAACCTTTTTGCTTGGTTCGGCAATGGTGAGGAAGAAGGGGCTTGGTTTCGGTGGAGAGGAGGAGGGAGGAGGAAGAGGACAAATGAAATTTTCTCTTTCCTTTTCTCCTTTTATTCCACATGAAAGGAAGAAGGAAAAATGAACTTTTCCTTCCCTTTTCTTTTACTCATCCTAAATGAAGGGAGGAAGTAAAACTATCTTTTCATTGTAAGAAGAGGAAGGAAACTTGTGTTGGTGCAGCGGGAACCGGCAAGAGGGGGGGGGGGGTGAATTGCCTACAAATGAAAATTATCCTCCTCAAAGCTTTACAACTCTAAAATAAAGCAACACTTAATAATAAAACAAAAAGACAGAAAGGGAATACAACTAAGAACTTTAACCTGATTACAACCAAAAGGGTTGTTAATCCAGGGCGATGGAAAGCGCGGTAAGAAAACTCCTTCTCTGAAGGCAGAGAAGCCTTTTACACTTTTAAATCACAGAGGTTGCTTAAACAGGAATTACAGAGTTGTTTTTTCATATCAATTCGTTGTTATTCTAAAGCTGTCCGAGACCCACTTTATATAGGGGTTCTCGAGCTTATCAGATCACCTGATCCTTCGGGATCAGGTTTGACTCGAGAGGGATCGGTCGACCGATCCCCAGGTTCGGTCGATCGAACCTGCTGTATCTGCCTATTCTTCCGTCCAGGTACAGTCTCTGTGGATTGAGCTTAGGTTCGGTCGACTAATCCTTTTGTTCGGTTGACCGATCGGCCAACAGTCTCCAGCTCAGTTGGCCCGATCAAACTGCTCGACTTGGTCTCTAGATAAGCTTCGGTTAGGTCGACCGATCAGGAGGTTCGGTCGACCGATCAGCTTCACCAATGGTCAGCTTTTGACGTGGCATTCGACGTGTCTACTGCGGTTGGCTTCGGTTAAAGAAGGGTTCGGTCGACCGATCAATAGGTTCGGTCGACCGAACCGTTGACAAGTCAACTTCCAGTTGACTTGCTCTGGTTCGGCTCCTTGGGTGATTGCGGCCATCCGGAATAGGGCTCACCTGAACCCAGTTCCCGGCCTTCTCCTCGAGCAGGTTTCCATCTGGCTTCTCGTCCCTCGAACACCGTGCACGTTCTTCTCGCTCCACCGGAGTACTCTTCCGCAGCTCTCTCATCCTTCGGACGCACCGAGCCCGTCGGCTCCCTTCCCGTGCCGTCCTTCTCGCTAGCTGCGTCTTCCGCTCGACTTCCTGCGCTCCTAAGTTCTTGCACACTCAAACACAGGGTTCAGATAAAACGCAGGACCTAACCAACTTAGTTGATCACATTAAAACTACCACGGGGTCCAACAACTTGGACTTCTCCTTCTTAGTGAAGAGAGCCTTCACTTTCCTTACCTTTAACCATAATTTCCCTCTTTTCATATCAGCACACCCCTACTAGGGCTACTGGTTATAACATGGAACCACTTACTAAGAGGTCCAAGGTTCAACCCTTGGTCATGCCTCTTTTTGGTTCTTTTTATTATATTTTTGTTTAAAGAAGAATCCACATGAAACCTATTTAATCATGCATAAATTCATGTAAAATTTCTAGGGATCCTATGGGTGTTAGAATTTTAGAAATTAATATTTAATTGAATTTGTAACATGGGTGGATTTGGATCAATAATGTTAAGCATCGTTTGCGATCCAAGTCTAAACCATTAAGAACAGATAAGTTAAATTTGGAATCAATAATGTTAAGTTCCGTTTGTGATTCCTAATTTAATTTCTAAAGAACACAATAGGTTATTAGTAAAGGTTCAGGTCTTGTACAAAATTTTTGTACAGGGGAACCAGTATGATATTCTGCATAGTAACCAACATTCTTGTGTTGATGTTTGTCTGCCGGGTGTGACTGGAACTTCTCGGATCAGTCGTCGGGCTCAGTAGCTTCGTAGTAGAGTCGTAGTAGCAATCGGGAGCAGTTGGAAGCTTGAATGAACGCATAGTAGCTCGTATGTAATTGTTGTATAAATGTCTACTCGAGATTGCCTTATAAAGGGCTTGGAGGGTACCTCCCATAGCCATGGAAGGCGCCTCCAATGAGGCAAAAGCTATCCCAATTTCCTTGGCACTTATCCGCAGTGCGCCTTCCATAGCCATGGAAGGCGTCTTCTATGAATAGTACCGAGGTGTCTTCCATAGCCATGGAGGGCACCCTTGGGTACTGTGCACCCGAAGGCAGCTTGCTTACTTGCTTGCTTTCTTGCCCTGCAACAAATATGTTAGTCCAAATACCCTGCAAGACAAGTGTTAGGACAAATATAATAAATAGAGTAATTAGTTCCTATCCTCCCAAGACCAGGAACTAGTCAAAGTCTCAGTCTAGAGATCCCAAATGGACCTAATTGGACTAACTCCTACTGTCCCTCAATTGGGGCGCGTCCTCATAGTCACTCTATTCCAGTGACTTACCTTCACTTACCGTTTGCCAAACATCTGGTCAGCCTGTTGACCTGTCTAGACTTCCTGCCAGCTATCCGATCAGCCCGTTGACCTAGCTGGACTTCGTGCCAGCTATCCGGTCGGCCTGTCGACCTAGCTGGGTTTCGTGCTAAATATCCGGTCATCCCGTCGACCTATCTGGACTTCGTGCCAGCTATCCGGTTGGCCCGTCAACCTAACGGGGCTTCACACTAGCTATCCGATTGGCTTGTCGACCTCGCTAGATTTCTCCTGCACACTCAGTCAAAGTGTTAGATCACAGCAAAACTAACTTAACCTACTTTGTCATTCATCAAAATCTAAGTTAGACTATTAGTGCTAACCGCACCAACATAAAGGACCTGACACTAGGCTGAAGTTCAATTAGGTCAAGAGGATATGATAACTGGCAGGAAGCCTAAATAGGTCAAGAGAGAACCAAATATTTGACAGTAAGTCTAGTTGGGTGTGTAAGACTTGACAACTAACTGAAGTCTAGTGGGGCATCTAGCAAGAAGACTTGGTAGGTCAAGAGATCAAAGTCAAGTAAGTCTACAAATGGTAAATAGAGATAAGTAATGTAGAAGAGAGATTCAGTGAGGATGAGTTTTAATGGAACTATAAGTGTTGGTCCAACTTAGATCCATTTTAGAAATTTAGGTTGAGACCAAGACTAGATCCTAGTCTTGGTAGGACAAGATGTAACTCATAATCTTATTTTATTTAATGTGTTAACTTTATTTTGTAAAAATTTTTTGTTATTGGACTAACTTGTTTTTACAAGAGTTAATTGCAAAAAGTCAATCTTGAATGAATAGAGCTCAAGGCACCTCAGATAAATCACTAGAGATGCCCTACACAAGATGGAGGCACCCTTGCGCAGATAAGCTTCGTAAATGAAGTTTTGGTCAATGAAGACGCCTTTTAGTTGTTCGAGGTGCCTTTAAGAGGATAATGGCCAAAGTTTGCGAATTAGATCAGTGCCATTGGAGGCGCCTCTAATGACCTATATAAGGCAGTCTCGACCAGCAATTTCAATACAATTTTTTTTACAAGCTTCATCAATCATTGTGACGCATTGTCTTTGTGCTACTATTGTGTTACAACTCTACTACGCCTAATTACCACAGACCGGCCAACACCAATACCCGAGCACAACCAAATTCTCCATCTTCGTGTTGGGTAGCAAACCTACACTTCCTTTTTTGCATAAGGAAGTGTAGGTTTGTTACATTTCCTTCGTTTATGTATTTGATTGCTCTATATTAGTGAATTACCCATCAAGAAAGCCTCAAAGTGTTTGGATCTTGAAGTAGAAGTCGTCGAAGACTCTAAACTAAGTAAAATACCTGTGTGTTATTTTCTACCTTTTCTTACTTAGGTTTTTTCCGCTACGTACTTGTTTTAAAAATAAAAAAGAGAAATTTTAAAATAATGTGTTCAACCATCTCTCTCACGTATATCAATCCTACAGTTTCTATATGACCGATCATGATAGATTATGTCCATTTAAAATATAATAAGTGTCATGGAGTCCAATGTTATTTTAACTGGACTTTCACTTAATAGTTGTTTGCTAGCTTCTGTACAACAAATAATCATTAGATTATGTTCATTTGAAATATAGTGGGTGGCATGGAATCTCCTTAATTTGTTTTGCTTATTGAAATGGTGTGTGAACTAGATTATCACTTTCCAATAAGCAAAATCAAAATGATATAATGATTAAATTTTACAAATTAGTAACCAGTTATTACAAATTGTAAAAACTACTTGCTAGCTTCTATATAAAGTCTAGAATTTAAATCCAGTTCAGAAACACATAATTTTTGAACCACACATAAAATGGAACATCCATTTAACTTCAATTGAAAAGGAAGTGCTCATCTGATTATTTCACTATTATTATTATTATTATTATTATTATTATTATTATTATTATTATTATTATTATTATTATTATTTACCTGGTTGGATTGAAGGAAGAGATCGAAAGAATAATTCTATTATAAGCAAATCATAATTTACATAAAAAAAAAGTAACGATGCTCAAAACTCTTATTATAATTTAAACTCTCAATGCTAACAATGTATAGGATTTTAATCCATTTTATAAATTGATAATTAAAACCTTAACATATTTTCTTAAAATGACTAAACAACGTAACTTTTTAGTTTATCTAATAAAAAATTCTAATCTTTTCTAAAATTTATCTTAATAAAACTCTAGTTATTTCTAAAAAACACTAATTGATAATTGTTTGGGGGAGAGACGATTCTTGGAAAATGAACATGAGAATATCATAACCAAATTCATTATACTAGAAAATACTAAGTAAATATATTAAAAGCAACTTCATTTATTTTGCTGAAAACAACTGAACATTCTTATGAACCATCGACTAATCAAGGAAGGGTGGGTGGGTGACAATCAGGGTCACAAATTGGGCAATTTACCATACACGATTCTCTTGTTGGAGCACAATTCTTCTTCTCTGGGTCAAGAGCTAAGCAACAATAGCAAGGCCAAAGCCCACACACGTTTCCTTTTTACAAAAAGTCAACACCAACTTGCTCTGGTTCTTGTTCACCATATTCAATTCATTTTCAAGAAACATTTGAGTCACTCGCCCTGTATCGTATGAGAAAAGATAATAAGAATATATTTTCTCTAGTAATAAAGATTTATCATATTGATATTTACCTTGACTATAAAGGCACGAGCCGAAGAGAATGACTAATACTATGATCAAGCTAATCGCCTTCATCCTTGCTATGAATATGTTTTAGAAATGTTGAAAGTCAACTAACTACATAGCGTGTTTTATACTGTACTTTAGGTTCTAAAATTAGATAAATAAATATAAATATAAATATAAATATAGCAAGAAATAAAAAGAAATCGACAAAATTAAATTTGAGCCAGATAAGACACTTTTTATTCCTTCTGGGCTTCTAAAGAAAAGGAAATTTAATGATTGATTTACTTAATCTAGCTTCTAAATATAATGCTTATTATTAGGTGTGTGATAATTTAGAAACTTAACGTCATATATATCTTATTCAATAAAGTTGTACCCTAATAAATTTTGAAATATAAAATTCATTTTTATAATAAAATCTATGTTTAAATCCTTAGCCAAATATTGTTTAATATAGAGGGTTATTTTGCTCTCATGCTTAATTCCTTCATGCCACATTTTACAAACAAGAGTTTATTTTAAGTTCATTATAATTTTTCCTACATTTAAAGTACTATATATCTCTGAAATAATGTGAATATGATCTTGTCCCGTCAAGGGAATTGAACCCAATACTATGGTTGAGGAGAGGTGGTTCACTTAGTTGAGGCCAGTTCACCTCTTCAAGCCATCAACCGTACACCTCTTCAAGCAATAAACACAACTTGATTCAATTTGGAGAGGGGTTCACAACTTTAAGGTCGATTCAATTTAGAAGTCAGTTCAATTTGACAGTTGCTTCATCTTATATTGCTTCAATTGGAGGTTGGTTCTCTTGAGGCCAGTTCAACTTGTGAGTTTCATCCGGCCCTCACACAGTGTAATGGAATAAAGGTGATAGTACTTGTTGGATACAAACAATCTGTTGCCAGAGATTTTTGGAGACTTAGCTGAATTTAAAATTACAGAATCTAAATTCAACTTACAATCGAGATGAGCTGAGCGGATAATCTCAGGCTGCCAACAGGAGCTGGTTTATGCTACGTGCCGAAGAGCAACTGATCGGACTCAATCACTGAGTGGGTAGATCTGCTGAGCAGCAGGTCTATATTTCTGATCTGAGCAGTCAAGAGACAGGTAGGCCGATCGGACAAATCAGCAGTCCAACCAGAGTGATCGAACAGTATAGTCGGGCGGGCAGAAAGGCCTGGTGAGAGGCAGGTCGGGTGAGCTGACAGGCAAATAAAGTGGTCGGCCGAAGCAGTCAGGCCGAGCGCGGACAGACCGGTCTAAGTAGACAGGTCGGGCGTCAGTCAATCCGGTCGAAGCAGTCAGGTCGATCGAGCGAAGCAGACAGGCCGGGCGTAGCGGCAGGTCGGCGCAGACTGGCCAATCGGCCAAAGCAGACAGGCAGAGCGGGATGGTGCAGGTCGGGCCAAGTAGGCAGACAGGTCGGGCAAATAGAGAGGTCGATGGGGCGGATGAAGAGACCGACCGGGAAAATTGACTGAGGCCTACGACTAGCGCAGTTTCCTTGAAACAGATTCGCCCCACCTCCGACAGTGCTTCAAGGTTTACTCGGGTCATCTGTTTCTCAGGATACAATGGTTGACCGTGATTCCACCAAGCACTAGTGGTCACGGCGAACTGAGTGGCACCCGAATGCTATCAAGGGCACTCTGCCGAGCAGGGGTTGCACGATAGAAGATGAGGGAATGAAGGTGGAGAGAACCTTGTGTTGCTGTGTCTTCTGCCTGTGATCGCAGCCTCTCCGTATATAGGAGCTCATATCAGCGGCAGCGTTAATGATTGAATAATGACCATTACTTGCCGAGTAGTGAAACACCCACCGTTTCACTCATTATCGCTTGACCGTTTTGATTCTGTATTAATCTTGACTTTAATGCATCAGTTACACAATAGCAAAAGGTTTACGTGGTAAAATGTTGGTTGTTCCCCTTGGGTAAATTTTGTCCCGACTGGTCCGACATTCAGCGCGCGCAGGTCGTGCCTGCACATAAGTCAACATGGTTTAGTGCAATCCGGGCCCTGGATTTACACCCCCCAATGCGCACCCACGCGTGAGAGAGAGCCTCTCCCCATGCATTTGTTCACATCCTCAATGTATGTGAATCAATATAAACCAATCATCTTGCCATGAAACTCCCAATGTGGTACTAAAATCTCATTCACAATGGAGCCTCTTTCCTCTTCCACCTCTTCTCCATTCCCTTTTATTCAACAATCCCCCACATGGATGGAGATAGGGCATGTGATAGCACTCAGTAGTTGAGTCAAGTAAAGGATAGGTAGGTTTTACCCTTTGAACCTTCCCTTGTGAAGATTTGGTTGCTTACTAGCTGATAGTAGACACGATATCCTTGAACTATACTGCCGTCTATGTAAGCAGTGACAAATCTCACCAAAGACTCTTCCTAATACAACTCAATTCTCATGAGTGTGTTCGTTCTTGTCCATGAACACGCCTGGTTCTGTGAGAAGCGCTAAGAATTGTGCCTCAAATTCTTTTCAAAGCGGCCCCACATTTTTTTTCACATAGGTGATCCCTCAAAAGTTGTCATCTACTCTTCTTGATAATTAAAAGCTCATCGGCTTACCCTGGTCTAGTCACTATTTCATTGGGTTATTCCCCACAGTGTGTATAGTCAGTGCAGATTAGTTGTCCCTTTGAACCTAGTTCTTGGGATCTCCAGTCAGTATAGGTTGAGTGTCCTCTGCACTGATCGCTGACAACGACATCAACCTCATTCCTCGTGAGTAGCTTGCAACTAACTCTCGATTTAACCCTTTGGTTAGCGAATCCGTTAGGTTATCCTTTGACTTCACATAGTCAATAGTGATAACTCCTGTTGAGAGTAGTTGTCTAATGGTATTATGTCTATGACGTATTGTGTCTTCTGCTTGTGATCGCAGCCTTCTTATATAGGAACTTAGATCATCGGCAGCGTTAATGGTTGATTAATGACCATTACTTGCCGAGCAGTGAAACATCCACCGTTTCTCTCATTATCGCTCGACCGTTTTGATTCTGCATTAATCTCGACTTTAATGCATTAGTTACACAGTAGCAAAAGATTTACGTGGTAAAATGTTGGTTGTTCCCCTTGGCCAAATTTTGTCTCGATTGGTTCGGCATTCGGCGCGCGCAAGTTGTGCCCGCACATGAGTTAACATGGTTCAGTGCAATCCGGGCCCTGGATTTGTACCTCCCCCTCCCCGTGCGCGCACCCACACGTGAGAGAGAGTGTCTTCAATGCATTTGTTCACATCCTCAATGCATGTGAATTAATATAAACCAACCATCATGCCATGAAATTGTTGGTGCAGGAAGTATCCGACGATCGAACCCGAGTTTTGATAATGGCAAAGGGTTCAAAGTTAAGATTAATTGTTGTCTAACATACTTGAATAAGTGTTTTAGGAAAGTTCTAACTGCGGTTAGGTAGGTGAAAATCCTAAGGGATGGTAACCTTACTTCCTAGGGGGTGGTAACCCTAGGTGAAGGAAAATCCTAAGGGGCGGCAACCTTAGGTCCTAGGGGGTGGTAACCTTAGGTAGAGGAAAACCCTAAGGGGCGACAACCTTAGGTTCTAGGGGGTGGTAACCCTAGGTGGAGTAAAATCCTAAAGGGGGGGGGGGTAACCTTAGGTCCTAGGGAATGGTAACCCTAGGTGGAGAAAAACCCTAGAGGACGGAACCCTAGGCAGAAAGTCCAGTCGGTCTGGAGGACCGGACTGGTATCAGGTAATCTCTCCTGAGGGGAGTAGGTGAGGACACGTTCCCCGTAGAGGGAACAGTAGGCGTCGGGTCGACCTAAGGTTTCCGGTCGGAGATCCGAAGTCAGACCCGGACAGTCCGACGACTGTCAAATACTGCTTTTACTATATTTTATGTGCTAACTTTATCTTGCAGGGTATGTGTGTGTTTTGTGAACTAACATGCTTTGTAGGGACAATTGAGCAAGGCCAGCCTCGGATGAACAGTGTTTGAGGCGCCTCCATGGAGCTTGGAGGCGCCTCGGGTGCAAAGGAGCTGAAGTCTGCGCGACAGAGCTAGAGGCGCCTCAGACAGAGCTGGAGGCGCCTTGGACCGCAGCTTGGAGGCGCCTTGGACCAGCTTGGAGGCGCCTTCAAGTAGATCAGAGGAGAAGATTTCAGCGTTGATCCACGAGGCTGACTCGGCTGCTTTGAGGCGCCTCGGAAGGGCTTTGAGGCGCCTCTAACACTGTTTAAAAGGGGTATTCAAGCAGCAGGTTGAGACAATGAAATCCAAAGCAATATTCTCCTGTGTGATGCGAACAAGACGACCCACAAGTGCTGCTACAAGTGCCCGACGACCCAGAGCTTCAAATCTTCAATTTTAGTTGTCGTTAAAATGTTTAATACTGTTAATCTGTACTAATTTTGTTACTGAATTTGCGCGATGTAGTTATTGCCCACAGAAAGCGACCAACGATCGCGAACCTTGGAGTAGGAGTCGTCACAGGCTCCGAACCAAGTAAATAGCTTGTGTTCGTGTGTTGTTTTTCTATTTCCGCTGCATTTACTCGAACGATTTTCGAATCCGAAATATGTGAAAGCCATGAGTGCTATTCACCCCCCCCCCCTCTAGTGCTTCTCGATCCAACAATTGGTATCAGAGCGGGGTAGCTTTGATTTGGTTCAACCACCAATCAAGCATTTTTCGTGGTATTTTCTATTTTTCGGAGTCGATCGGAATTGGTATTCTTGTCGTTTTTCGATCCAGTTTTTTGTAATCGGATTTTTTTTTCTCGAGGTTGGTGCAACACCACCCGAGTTCATTTCTTTATACATCCCGCACTACTAATCCAGTATCAAGTCCTGGGATATTCTTTGTGGCTATTTTTTTGTGTATGCATATCATCTAAATGGCCCAACAAGAAGGCTACATCACTGTCCGTCCCCCGCTCTTCACCGGAGAGGACTTCGGTTACTGGAAGGGCAGGATGGAAATTTTCCTGAAGATCTAGCTCGAGATGTGGATGATCGTCAAGACCGGGTTTGAACTACCGACTGACAAAGACGGCAAACCAACACCCTGCAAAGACTGGGAACCAGCATTAATCAAGAAGGTGGAGGCAAATGCCAGAGCAACGTGCACCCTCTAGTGCGGATTGACGAAGGAGGAGCTAAACCGCGTCGGCCCATTCTCGAGCGCCAAGGAGCTATGGGATAAGCTGATCGAGCTTCACGAAGGGACCTCCGACACCAAGGTAAGTAAGAGGGACTTAATTTTTAATAAATTATACAATATTAAATTGCAGGAAGGTGAGACGGCTACCCAACTCCACACCTGGATACAAGATCTACTCAACGGTCTTCATGCGATAGGATAGAAGGTGGAGAACCAGGACATTATCAGGTACTCTTTGAATGCTTTTTCGAGGAACACCTTGTGGGCATTAATGGTAGATGCTTACAAGGTTTCTAAGGATCTTTCTTGTATTAAATTAGATGAATTATTCTCCAAATTTGAGTTGCATGAGCAGATTAATGCACGCCCTGCCGAGAAAGGGTTGACTTTAGTTGCAGGTATAGGAAGAGCATGCGAATCGAAAACAAAACGCAGAACCTAACCAGAGACAGAAGAAGAACCATATTCAGATGATGACGACGATGAGCTCACAACCGAAATAGTCAACCTGGTGAAGAAACTCTACAAAAAGAAGGGATTCAACATAAAGGATGTCAGAAAAGCCATCCAATCCAAAGAAGCCCAACCAAGCTCAAAGGTTAAATTCGAGGTAACGTGCTACGGGTGCAATAAGAAGGGGCACATCAAGGTGAACTGCCCGTACCAGAAGGATCCGAAGAAACCAAGGAGAAAGAAGACCCTGAAGGCGACGTGGGACGAGTCCTCTTTCGAGGAAGACGACGATGAAGAACTCGAGTAGACGAGTTTTCTCGCGTTGACGACCCGGGACCACACCAATGAATCCGGAAGCGAGGACGAATCAGAAGCCGAGTCCGAGAGAAGCCACGGATTCGTATCCATTTCCGAATGGCCAAACCCCTCTGTAAGTATGAATCGCCTTTACAGTCTAATTAATTACTTAATGCGTAAAGTAGCTAAGTCCAAGGTTCGGATCAAGTCACTTCTAAAGGAGGTAACATCCCTTAAAGAAGCGACTAATAACGAATCCTTGACTGAATCTGTTCAGCCTGGGACCTCAACTCAAGTCCAAAAACTTGAGGAAGAGAATTTCAGCTTAAAAAGTCAAGTCAAGGATTTGAAGACTACGTTGGAACGGTTCACTTTGGGTTCCAAGAATCTTGATCTAATTCTTGGAAAACAAAAAGCTGTTTACAACCGATCCGGACTTGGATTCAAAACAAATATAAAATTTTGATCTTATTTATCTTTAGTGAACATACCAAATAGTAAAATAGTCCAAGCATGAGTACCTAAGTTCAACTTAGTTAATCAAGTTGGACTTGATCAATATTGGACCCCCAAGGATCAAGTACATTACCTTAATAGACCATATCGAGGCTATGATTGTAACGACCACCCTTCTTAACTATACTATTACACTCTAAGGATGACCGTTACTTATCTACTAACTCTACTTAACCGGTATAATTAAAAATCACATGGAAACCCTACCGAAAAATTTCGACAGAATCTCCCCTGTACCGGTGACCATAATCATTAATACATGACATAATATACACAGCCACGAGCGGCTGGAACACATATCAATCAACCACGCAGCTTATATATCAAAAAGAAGCACAACACCAAGGAAAAATCAACCATAACAAATACACGACAAAACAAACCAAATAATAACATGCACAAGTTCTAAATACGTTAAACACTTAAACCCAAACATTCTAAATAAATTCTGGTTCAATCTCTTAGTCTACTCCATAGTCCAAACATCACACACCATCCGCGTCAGCTTGTCACCTTCCTTGCTATATCTTTTCCTTTCCTATATTTGCAGTAAGAGGAAGTGTAGTCTATAAGCAAAATTTACTTAGTAAGCGCTATCTAACTCACAAAAACACGAATGTGCATGTATACGAAAAGAACTAGAAACTATATGCTCTAAAAAGAAATAAAGCATAAACATAACTGCTCATGTCGAACTAATAGCAAAGAAAAGCTAAGGAATCTACTCATGTAATTCTAATAGTTAATCATGCTGCTCATCTAATAGGTAAACATGAAAACTACTCATCTACTAGATAAACATGGTAGAATAAAGAACTAAACTTACTGATTTTTAGATCTATATGAATCTTATTTCATTTGTTCTAAACTTCATCTTTTAATACTTTATGTTTATGTAAAACTCGTTTTACTTGTCCAAAAACTTATACTTATAATACTTCAAAATAATAATCAACTTCTTCTTGGGCCTGGCAACTGTACTTGCTTATAGGTTGGTAGCGAGCCACCAATTAGAGCGGACCTCGGTCTACCAGGGCCAAGACCTCGGAATTGGACACCTGGATTTGTTTAACGACAACCTCGGAAGTCGGGTACTAGCCTCTTCTTAAAAGTAAAATACTTATAATCTTAATTACTTCTTCTTTAAATGCCTTGGCATTTTAATAGGCACCTTGTGTGCCAAAAATCCCTAAAGTCTTGACTTTGGGATCTACTTAAGGCCTTGGCCTTTTCTTTATTTTCTTTATCTTTCTTATACTTTTCTTCATCTTTCTTATACTTTTCTTAAACCCAAAATACTGTTAGGGTATCTTTCGTATGCATCTATGAATGAAACTAACTATGTAACACATAATCATGCATAAAATACAAAAGAAATCTGCACTGATGCTTAACAGAAATCTGCATACTAGCTTAACAAAATCTGCATCTTAATACTTTATAAAATATACATTGATCAACATGTAAATCTCTTTTCTCATCTTCTAAACTAAACTTCTATCTGAACTTATTACTTGCATAACTAAATCATCACATACTTCTCACTTTTAGACTAAACTAACCTCAATAATCGGTACAGGAATTATCTTCCTAAATATGGAACCCACTTGATCTCCTGAATAAACTAGTATAAAAGAATGTTATATCTTACAGAAATCCGATTATATGTAGTGAAACCCCATTGAAATAAATCATATGATCTTCTACTCAGCAGCTCTAATGCAGGGACTCTTAGACCTTTAATATCTAAATCATATATTGAGATTTTGAGTGGACACTTAACATCCAGTAGAGCCTGCGTTAAAATAGTTGTACCAACACTTACATTAATATTGTGATTATATAAAACTTGTCCACTATTCCTATCACTGAAATCAACCATAGCTGCCAAGATACTCTAAGGCATTTTAAGTAACAAACTCAAGGGTGTCTTGGATTGGGAGTCTGCTTATCTTTCTTATATAAACTGAAGGCAGCAAATATAAAATCAGATCAATAATCAATGAGGTGGAAAAGAACTAAAATTTGCAGTGCTAAATACAAGACTGCTCAAGCTTACCGAATCATTAACAAAGGGAATCTAAACAGCAAGTATCTAAAGCTAACACTGCATGCTTTAAACTAAATAGATCTAAAATCATTCATAAACCTTCTTTGAAACCCACGGCAGCAAGCCCTTTACCGAACTTAACAACTCTTCCTTATCCTTTCTTTGAGTCTCACGGCAGCAAGCCCTAAACCCAATTTTCACAGCAAAAACTCTAAAACAAGAAGAAACAAAATCCCTAGAAATTTCGAATTCTTTACAACAAAATCTGAAAGCCTAAAATGGAAGAACAATCTCCTTTATAAAACTCATGGAAACCTCAAATTGAACCTATACAAATTCCCCTCTTGTAGCCTTAATGAAACACACGGCAGCATACATGGCAGCAAGCTTCAAAACATGCTTCAACAATCAAAAGACGCAAGGAAACATCAATCGAATTCGGAACTACTCTTACCGCAGGTGAGTAAGCGACTTACATGGAGTTTTCTTGGACTTACTGCCGGAGAAAGGAACTTCTAGGGTTCGGAGAAACTTCAAATCTCGCGGCTCCTTTGTGTTCCTGAGCTCCCCGCGTCGAGGTGATCACGCACGGGTGAAGACCGGTCGGAAAAAGTCTTCACCGGCCGCCGGAGGGAGGAAACCCTAGCTCCTTCGTGTTTCCACCTGAGAGAAGAACAGCGTCGCGCCGCGAGAAGGAGGAGGAAAAGGTTTCGGGTCGGGAGAAATTAGGGCTCGGGATTTTACCTCCTCAACTTATCCCTCTTTATAATCTCCATATTCTGTTAACTTGTTAAATAATTTTGCTACCAATTCTAAACAGAACCATCCGCTGGAACAGTTGGTCAGCCAGGTTTTGACCAAATCACAGGTCTGGGTTTCGAATCCCTCAGCCGCGCACCATTTTTCTTGTTATTAACTTCTACTCATTAAATAAAATTCTCCCTTTATTTGATTAATTAATAACTACTAGCCCAGTTGGTTAGCCTGGTTTTGCTCAGGTCAGGGGTTGCCGGTTCAAGCCTCAGCTTGGATATTTTTTTGTCGAAACTTCTTTCGTTTAGTAAAAATACCAAACGACCTCCAAAAATTGCATAAAAATATTCTATAAATTCCTAAAAATCTCTAGAATTTTTCTAAAGCATTTCTAGATTTTAATAAGGTCTTTTAGGACTCCAAATCATGAAATTTGGGGTGTTACAATGATCCAGGGGATCCAAAAGAAAAAATGTATTAATAAAAAGATAAATTATTAAAAAATTAAATTAGAAACTTAAATCTAAGTTATAAATTAAACCATTAAAGAAATATAAATCTAATGTATAAATAAAAATACATAAAGTTATCAATAATGTAGGGGGAGGATCCGGAATAGTTGTCACCTCCAAAACTAACCTACCCGGTAGGGTAACCCAAACCAAGCTACCCGACAGGGTAATTAGAACTAATTAGAAAGGGAACAAGTTTAACTTGACCTATGGTACTGGTGAAATTTGGATGATAGTACGTTAGGAAAGTTTAGTCTATGCATGTGTAGGAAGATATGACTTCGACCTGGAGCATTTGACTAAGTGGAACTAACCGAAGTTACCCTTTATGGATCCTAACCAGTTACACCAAGGTCTTGTATTAAGTTCAATGGATAGGACTATTTGGAAAACCTCGAAGGTAAGATTACTTTAATGATGTCCAAGTGACTCACCATAGCCCAGAAGTTTATCCAAAAAATGTCTATTTGTTGAGCCTAAAACTAAACCTGAATCTATCACAGAGTTAACCCAAACCCTATAATTGAACTCAATTCATCTCACAAAATTATAAGATTCCCTGATTTAAAATTTAGATCAGGTGAGATGACTAACGATTAAATTAATAATTAAAAATCAAATTAAATTAATAATTAAAAATCAAATTAAATTAATAATTAAAAATTAAATTAAATTAATAAATAAAAATCAAATTAAATTAATAATTAAAAATCAAATTAAATTAATAATTAAAAAACAAATTAAATTAATAATTACAAATCAAATTAAATTAATAATTAAAAATCAAATTAAATTAATAATTAGAAAGCAAATTAAATTAATAATTAAAAATCAAATTAAATTAATGATTACAAATCAAATTAAAATAATATTAAGTTCTTTTAAAAACCTATTTTTTTTTAAAAAAAACTTATTTAAAGATTATTTTAAAAATTCTTTTAAAAACTTATTTAAAAATTCTTTTAAAAACTTATTTAAAAATTCTTTTAAAAACTTATTTAAAAATTCTTTTAAAAACTAATTTAAAAATTCTTTTAAAAACTTATTTAATTTTTTTTAAAAAAAATTATTTAAAAAGTCTTTAAAAACTTATTTTAAAATGCTTTTAATTTTTTAAAACTTATTTAAAAATTATTTTAACACTTTTTTAAAAATTCTTTTAAAAACTAACTTAACCAAAACCTATTTAAATCCAATTAGCTCACAATCACTCATTAGGGAGCTAACTTCGATCGAACTATCTTTTCATCAAAATGATACCAATTCAGATACTTTATGTGTAGGAATTGGATCAATGGATGTTGGATAGTGGATGCTCCAGACATATGACTGGAGATAGATTGAAGTTCACAAAGCTTAAGTTAAAGAATTTAGGCTCAGTTGCATTCGACAATGACGGTAAACTTAAGGTAATCGGAAGAGGTAACATCGAACTCAATTCAGACTTTATTATTCGAAAAGTTTTATTGGTTGAAAATTTTAACTTTAATTTACTCAGCATCAGCCAATTATGTGATAGTGGTTACTTAGTTAACTTTACCAAATTTGGGTGTACAGTTAAAAATGCTTATAACCCTAAAATTATACTTAAGGGCATTAGGAGAAATAATGTATACACAATTAACCTACCAACATCCTCAACAGAGTGTCTCTTGACACAACACGAGGAAACTGAGCTGTGGCACAGGAGACTGGGTGACACTCATACTAGACTCATTTCAAGAATGAGTCAAAATGGTCTAGTTAGAGGTCTACCCAAATTAAAATTCATTAATTTAACATGTGATGCTTGTCAACAAAGTAAACAAACCATGTCAAACCATAAGTTAACCAACCTAAATAGAACAACTTTAATACTTGAGCTCCTTCACCTAGACTTGTTTGATTTGCATGGAGCCAAGTCACTAAGCAAAAGCCAATATTACTTAGTAATAATAGATGACTACTCAATATTTACTTGGGTAAAATTTATAAAAAGTAAAGATGAAACTTTTGAAATATTTAAAATCTTTTGTAAATTAATAGAAAATGAAAAAGACACTCAAATAAAAAGAATCAGAAGCGACCATGGGGGAGAATTTGAAAATCATAACTTTACTGAATTCTGTGAAATTAATGGGTATAAACATGAATACTCCTGCCCTAGGACCCCCCAACAAAATGGCCTATTAGAACATAAAAACAGAACCCTACAAGAAGCCGCTAGGATCATGTTAAACGAATACAATTTATCTAATCAATTCTGAGCTGAAGCACTTAATACTGCCTACTATATACAAAATAAAATTTTAATTAAAAAATTTCAAAATAAAACACCCTATAAAATATACTATAATAAAATCCCTAATTTAAACTATCTAAAAGTGTATGGATGTAAAGTATTCATTTTGAATACTAAAGACTACTTAGGAAAATTTTCATCAAAAACAACCCCAGGAATATTTTTAGGATACTCAACAACCAGTAGGACATATAGAGTATACAACAAAAATACCCTAAAAGTTGAAGAAACAATAAACGTAATATTTGATGAAGAAAATAATCTACCCAATATAATAAATGAAAATAATAATCCAGAACATGCTAACTCAATAAATACAGAAGATGATAACAAAATTCAACCTAAACCCAATGAATCTGAAGAACCAATTGCTGACCCAAATGTAAGACCAACTAGAACAAACACAAATCACCCATCTGACCAAATTTTGGGTGATCCAACTCTAGGAGTTAGAACTAGATCATCCTATAGAAACCTTAACCAAATAGCCCTAATCTCCAAAATTGAACCCAAAGCTTTAGATGAAGCCCTACCCGATCCAAACTAGACCTTAGCAATGCAAGAAGAATTAGCCCAATTTGAAAGAAACCAGGTCTGGAAATTAGTACCTAAACCCACTGATAAAATTATAATTGATACTAAATGGGTATTTCGGAACAAATTAAATGATCAAAGTGAAATAATTAGAAACAAAGTGAGGTTAGTAGCTAAAGGGTTCAATCAAGTAGAAGGATTAGACTATGATGAAACCTATGCCCCTATAGCTAGACTTGAATCCATTAGGATATTGCTGGCCTATGCAGCACATAAAGGATTCAAGCTCTATCAAATGGATGTAAAATTCGCCTTTTTAAACGGATTTATTAAAGAAGTGTATGTTAGTCAACCCCCAGGATTTGAAGACTTAAAAAATCCTAACCATGTCCTTAGACTAAAGAAGGCCCTATATGGACTAAAACAACCACCTAGGACTTGGTATGAACGGTGGTCTAACTATCTAATATCAAAAGGATTCAACCAAGGTCAGATAGATCCAACCTTGTTTGTAAAAACCCTAGAAAATGATATTTTTATTGCTCAGATTTATGTAGATGACATAATCTTTGGAGCAACCAACTCAAGATTTTTAAAAGAATTTATCAAATTAATGGAAAATAAATTTGAAATGAGTATGGTAGGTGAACTGAACTTCTTCCTAGGTTTACAAATTAAACAAACCAAAGATGGAATATATATTTTTCAAACTAAAGATGCTAAGGAGTTAATTAAAAAATTTGGAATGGAAAATTCGAAGAATATTAACACACCAATGGCCACCAACATTAAAATTGACTCAGACTTAGAAGGAAAACCAGTACACTTGAAGTACTATCAAAGTACGATAAGAAGTCTACTGTACCTAACTGCAAGTCGACCGGACATTCTTTTTATAGTAGGTATATGCGCAAGATATCAATCTTGTGCGAAAGAGTCACACCTAACTCATGTTAAAAGAATACTTAGATATATTAAGGGAACCCTAAATGTAGGACTATGGTACCCTAGGACTTACACTCTTGATCTAAGTGGCTATTCTGACTCAGACTATGCCGGATGCAAGCTAGACATAAAAAGCACAAGTGGTAGCTGTCAATTTCTAGGTCAGTGCCTAGTAAGTTAGTCAAGTAGAAAGTAACATTGTGTTGCTCTATCAACCACTGAATTTGAGTACATAGCCCTAGGAGAATGTGCATCTCAACTATTATGGATGATGCATACCCTAAAAGACTACCAATTAAAATATTAGAACACTAAAATTTCAATTGACAACATAAGTTCAATTAATCTAACCAAAAACCCAATTCATCACTCAAGAACTAAACATATAGAAGTAACACACCATTTTGTAAGGGATCCCGTAGCTAGGGGTGATATTGTACTTAATTATGTTGAGTCCAAATCAAACCTAGCTAACATATTCACAAAGCCCTTACCTGAACTTGAATTCAGTGCACTTAGAAGACAAATAGGAATGTGCTTTGTAGAATAGAACTTATGTTCCTTATCTTTTATCAGCTTGGTTCTTGTATTATTCAAAATATTAGGAAAAATAATATTTTCAAAATCCCAATTTTACTAGACTTTAAAATTTGGACTTAGCCTAGGCATTTCCCTTAGAAATCATGTACCCCTAATTTTCAGCCAAAGCATCTCACAAACACACTAGGTCTAACTTGCTTGTGTTTGAAAGAAACTTAGAACGACGTGAGATGCATAGGATACAGCCTTGACTTCAGAATGCTTATTTCTGTGCATCACAGTAAGTCTAGGCGTTAAAAACCAACAATACATTAATCAAATTAAGTCATCCAGACCTAGTCAAATCAAACTGGATCAATTGACTTAACTTGACTAACTAAGTGAAAGTTGTTGCTCTTTAAGTAATCAGCTAGTAGCTAACTGGTTAGACATGTGGGCAAGAAAATTAAGTGTTTAATTTTAATATTTTTAAGTTACTCATGCTTGGACTTTAGGGCTTCTTGAAATTATGTGAACATGGCCTTAGTTACAACTTTACAAATTTATCTCTTCTTAAAGCACTTTTTAAAAATCAGCATTTTTTCAGTTCAAAATCAAAGCCAAGTACTTTTCAACTTTAGCTATATTTTCTAATAACATTTTCAAAGTTATTTAAAATTTGCTAAAGCATCTCTTCAAATTTAAACTATCTTTTAAAGGAATTTTCAAAATTCAATGTTTTCAATTAAGTGTTTTTCAAAAAGCTTGCTAACATTTTAGCTAAGTGACTTCTATAGCCGTTTTCAAAATTAGCTAAGCTAAATATTTTTCTCAAACATCTTTTTCGAATTGAATTAAGTACTTTTTAGAAAATGCCTTCAAACTTAGCCAATTTTGAGAAAAGTCCTATCTCAAATGGAATTAAGCATTTTTAAAAAAAAGTTTCTTAAGTTTAGCTAAACTCTTTTCAAAATAATTTACCTAAGTACTTCGAATCTACAAGATCTAAGTTTTCGAATCTAGCTAACTTGTCTCAAAAAAGGCTTCTCAAAAGTTATCTACGTACTTTCTCGAATGTTGCTTTCCTTAGCTAAAGTTATTTTCAAACTTAATCTTTTAAAGCTATCTTAAAAGATCTCTTGTGAGTCCTTAAACATTTACTTAGCTAAACATTTTACAAGACTATTAATTTCAAAAAGATAAGTCTTTATCCCTCTATTTATATTAAGGCCTTTATCTTTTCTAAACATTTTTTGAAAAGTCAAAGCTAAGGCCATTAATCACAAATTCCCTGTTACCCCCTTGTTTATTTTGATGTATGGCAAATGGGGAGAGTAGGAAAATTCAAAGCAACTTAAAATTCAAATTATTCAAATTAAAGGGCTCTTATTAAGGGGGAGCCTTACATCGTTAAAGGCTTAAGTTTGTTTCATTTATTTACTTAAGCCTGCTTATGCGTCTTACTTAAACTTTGAAGATCATTATTGTAATTTTTTATTTAACTTTGAATTTCGATTGCCATAATCAAAAAGGGGGAGATTGTTGGTTCAGGAAGCATCCGCCGATCGAACCCGAGTTTTGATAATGACAAAGAGATCAAAGTTAAGATTAATTATTGTCTAACATACTTGAATAAGTGTTTCAGGAAAGTCCTAACTGCGGTTAAGCAGGTGAAAATCCTAAGGGGCGGTAACCTTAGGTCCTAGGGGGCGGTAACCCTAGGTAAAGGAAAACCCTAAGGGGCGGCAACCTTAGGTCCTAGGGGGCGGTAACCCTAGGTGGAGGAAAACCCTAAGGGGCGGCAACCTTAAGTCCTAGGGGGTGGTAACCCTAGGTGGAGTAAAATCCTAAAGGGGGGGGGGGGGGGTAACCTTAGGTCCTAGGGAATGGTAACCCTAGGTGGAGAAAAACTCTAGTGGGTGGTAACTCTAGGTCCTAGGGGGTGGTAACCCTAGGCAGAAAGTCCAGTCGGTCTGGAGGACCAGACTGGCATTAGGTAATCTCTCTTGATGGGAGTAGGTGAGGACGCGCTCCCCGTAGAGGGAACAGTAGGTGTCGGGTCAACCTAGGGTTTCTGGTCGGAGATCCGAAGTCAGAACCGAACAGTCCAACGACTGTCAAATACTGCTTTTACTATATATTATGTGTGCTAACTTTGTCTTGTATGGTATGTGTGTGTTTTGTGAATTAACATACTTTGTAGGGACAAATGAGCAAATTCAGTCTCGGATGAACAGTGTCCGAGGCGCCTCGGGTGCAAAGGAGCTGAAGTCTGCGCGACAGAGCTGGAGGCGCCTCGGACTGAGATGGAGGCGCCTTGGACTGCAGCTTGGAGGTGCCTTGGACCAACTTGGAGGCGCCTTCAAGTGGATCAGAGGAGAAGATTTCAGCGCTGATCCACGCGTCTGACTCGACTACTTTGAGGCGCCTCGGAAGGGCTTTGAGGTGCCTCCAGCACTGTTTCAAAAGGGGTATTCGAGCAGCAGGTTGTTACAACGAATTCCAAAGCAATCTTCTCCTGTGTGCTGTGAACAAGACGACCCAGAAGTGCTGCTACAAGTGCCTGACGACCCAGAGCTTCAAATCTTCAATTTTAGTTGTCGGTACAACGTTTAATATTGTTAATCTGTAATAATTTTGTAACTGAATTTGTGCGATATAGTTGTTGCCCACAGAAAGCGATCAACGATCGTGGACCTTGGAGTAGGAGTCGTCACAGGCTCCGAACCAAGTAAATAGCTTGTGTTCGTGTGTTGTTTTTCTATTTTCGCTGCATTTACTTGAACGATTTTCGAATCTGAAACACGTGAAAGCCACGAGTGCTATTCACCCCCTCTAGCGCTTCTCGATCCAACAGAAACACCCAATGTGGGACTAAAGTCCCATTTATAATGGAGCCTCTTTCCCTTCCACCTCTTCTCCATTCACTTTTATTCAACAATCCCCCACATGAATGGAGATAGGGCATGTGATAACACTCAACAGTTGAGTCAAGTATAGGATAGGTAGGTTTTACCCTTTGAACCTTCCCTTGTGAAGATTTGGTTGCTTACTAGCTGATAGTAGACATGATGCCCTTGAACTATACTCCCGTCTATGTAAGCAGTGACAAATCTCACCCAAGACTCTCCCTAATACAACTCAATTCTCATGAGTGTGTTCATTCTTGGCCATGAACACGCTTGGTTCTGTGAGAAGCTCTAAAAATTGTGACTCCAATTCTTTTCAAAGCAGCCCCAATTCTTTCTCACATAGGTGATCCCTCAAGAGTTATCATCTACTCTTCGTGAGGAGCTTGCAACTAACTCTCGATTTAACCCTTTGGTTAGTGAATCCGCTAGGTTATCCTTTGACTTCACATAGTCAACAGTGATAACTCTTGTTGAGAATAGTTGTCTAATGGTATTATATCTACAACGTATATGTCTAGACTTACTATTATACATATGGCTCTGTGCCCGACCGATTGCTGATTGACTATCGTAATGTATGCAAATCGCGGGCACAGGTTTCAGCCATTGTGGAATATCTTCTAAGAATTGTGTTAGCCATTCAGCCTCTTCACCACATTTGTTAAGAGCTATAAACTCAGATTCCATCGTGGATCTAGTTATTACGGGTTGCTTAGAAGATTTCTAGGAAATGACTGCACCTACTAGAGTGAAGATATATCCACTCATAGACTTAGAGTCTTTTATATCAAATATCCAACTTGCATCACTGTATCCTTCGATTACAGTAGGATATCTTGTATAGTGCAGTCCATATTCATGAGTATACCTCAAGTACCTCAATACTCTTGTTATCCCTTTCCAGTGCTCAACACCGAGTTTACTCGTGTATCTACTTAGTTTGCTTATTGCGTAGGCCAAGTCTGGTCGTGTACAACTCCTCAAGTACATCAGACATCCAATTACTCGAGAGTACTGTATCTGAGAGATACTTTCACCTCAATTTTTTGATAGATGTTGACTTGTATCTATCGGCGTTCGTGCCAATACAATATCACCCTTGGTGAATTTCTCAAGAATTTTATCCACGTAATGGGACTGACTAAGAACAAGTCCTTCTGTTGTTCTAAGAATTTTGATTCCTAGAATCACATCAGCTAGGCCCATGTCTTTCATATCAAATCTTGATCTTAACATACCTTTTGTGGATTTTATTATCTTATTATTACTTCCAATGATAAGTATGTCGTCTACATAGAGGCACAAGATGACATAGTCACTCTTTGTGGTTTCATGTAGACACATTTATCACATTCATTGATCTTGAATCCATATTCCTTCATGGCATTATCAAATCTTTCATGCCACTGCTTTGGTGCTTGTTTCAAGCCATATACGGACTTTACCAATCTATAAACCTTGTTTTCCTGTCCTGGCATAGAAAACCCCTCAGGTTGCTCTATGTAGATCTCCTCTTCTAAATATCCATTTAGAAAGGCAGTCTTTACATCCATTTGATGTATTTTAAGATTCCATAGAGCGGTGATAGCCAACAGTACTCTAATGAAAGTTATTCTCGACATCGGAGAATACGTATCAAAGTAATCGAGGCCTTTTCATTGTTGGTATCCTTTGATTACCAGTCTGGCCTTATACTTATCAATCGTGCCATCTGGCTTCATTTTCTTCTTGAAAATCCACTTGCAACCTAGTGGTTTACTTCCCAGAGGAAGATCCACAAGTTCCCATGTGTGATTTTGCAAGATAGATTCTATCTCAGATGTAATTGTCTCTCTCCAGTGAGGTCCATCAGAAGAACCTACAACTTCTGAGTAATTTTGGGGCTCACTCTCCAACACGAAAGTGATAAAATCCGATCCATAGGATTTTTCTACCCGAACTCTTTTGCTCCGTCTAGTCTCAACCTCTATAGGTTCCTAATTATCATCATCATCATCATCATCTTCGCCTTATGTTTCATTTGCCTATTTTGAGGAGATAGCATCCTCACGGGTCTTATACGGAAACACATGCCCGAAGAACAAGGCATTTCTTGATTTGATTATCGAGTTTACTGTAAAATACTGAAAATAAGCGAATATTAATAAGGGAATTTTCCGGAATTTTTGGAAATTTTTCGAGAATTTTTTGGAGCTCGTACGGACGAGTTAACGGGGATAAAAAGGGGGTCCGGGAAAGCCTCTTTGGGTTACCCCGTTTAAGTGAGGAAAAGTTGTTTTGCCTTTTCTTTTTAAAATTTGTTTTCTTTTTCTTTTCTCGCCGAACCCCGCTCGCCCTTTCTTCCCTATCGCGATCCCGTGCCTTAACCACCGGCCCCGGCGATTTCTTCCTCGTCGAAACCTGAAATTCCTCGGCCACTTCTCCTCTCCTCTGCCTCCTGAATCTTTTCTCCCTCTCCACAGCCGAGTGACGTTGTGCCCTAGCAGACCTTCTGTCGCCCTCTTGTTGCGTCGCTCCGCCGCCGCCGTCGTCACACGTAGCAGCGGCGACGCCCTACAGCCGACGCCGTGCCCTAGCTTGAAGCCGACGGCCATGGTTTGATCTCTCCGGCGGCCATTGCGTTGCATTTCTCTGCCTAGCGCCGCTGCCTCCCTTGCCCTAATCTCTGCTCCGTCTTCCCTGTGCCTTAGGTATCTCTCCGGGTTGTGGTCAGAAGTAGAGCAGTCCGAGACTAGCATCTCTGTGACCACGACCTGCCGCCCAACGCCACTACCTTCCCCTCTTCATTCTTTCGGTAGTCGGATTCACTGCACTACCATAACCGAGGAAGAGGAAGTTAGGTAAGGATTTTTGTTAACATCAGCAGTGATGTAGATTGTGGTATGATACTGTAAGGATTTCTAATTTGTTAGATCTGGAATTTGTTGTCCAATTGGCAGTGGACAGTGGTGTGGGGTTGCTGGATTCCAACCACCACAGCACGGAACGCCTAGTTGTTTCCTTGATATCCATCTTTGATCCGATCAGTGTAAGTGTTTCAACCGGTGAGATTTTGTTTTGTAGATCTGGTATAGATATTGAATTTGTTATGAGTTGGACTATGGATTAGGTTTATGTTATTGTGTTAATTAGGATTTTTGCCCTATTTAGGGTTAGAGGTTTTATTTAGCTATTTATAAGAATTGTAGCTAAATAAAATATATCTATATGTTTGATACAGGACTTTAACGTGAGACGAGTATCTCGATGTCAGATTTGGACATTCCTATTGGAGGCGGGCACTTTTGACTTTATGTCTTTGATATGCATAGTAGTGAATTTAACAAGTAGCAATAATTATGTTCTCTTATTTATTTCGATTAATCACTACCCGATACCTGTTACATGATAGGTTGATTGCTTGTTTTGCATCTCATGTATTCCTTATCTGTTGATCCATGTTTATAGGGGTAGTGATATACCATGCTTCACCATGTTCAGGACCTAGGTTTTATACCTTCTGTGTACCTTTGATTTCATTCATTGACCCATGGTGCACTTTTATATATATATGGATTAGCTCAGGATATTCTGTGGTTAGTGCCATGCACCATTTGCATGATTGCATGCTGTGCGATAGTCTGCTCCATTATTGTTGAGCACATCGCCAGTTATATGGATCTGCACACACCACCACTCATGGGTTTGTGGTCGATTCAGACAGTGTGTGTTACAGCAGGGACTTTGTTTGGCTCCGTTGGTCCGCTCATGGGTAGCGTGATGCAACGTGTTACCCGAAAAGGATTTCTCCCCGTCATCGTGTACCGGGAGTTGAGAGCATTGCGCTCCCCCATTTATGATTTGGGGTAGGAGGATATGTGTACTCCGACAGCATCCCGTCCACTCGGTCACTCATCAGGAGTAGTGACGACAGAGTGCACGGTTGTCACAGTCCTACCCACTCGGCCTCACTATTGTGTGTGAGATGATCGACTGGCGTCAGGGGTGACCAGGACGCATCATTGGCATCATATGTATGATGCATTTATTGCTTGTGTTTGTGTTTGTTGCATTTATATGCTGCATATTGTTTGGATATCTATGTTTGATATGCATACAAGATTTCTATACCACTCGGACTGTTTGTCCTTATACCCAGGTCCTGGTTAGTATAGTTTCTCTCCTGTTTACTTCAGTTGCATTTTTATCTTTCTTATATCAGGAGACTGTACGCATGATTAGTGCTATGTGTTATTTCCCTACTTTGCATATCAGTTGTACCTGCTGAGTGTTGGACTCACCCCGCCTCCACTGTTGTTATTTTTCAGGTTGATGCTGTCAGGAGAGAGTTCCAGTTACTAGTCCCTACAGACCTCGAGGATATTATTGGTCTTTTGGTTTTCTTACATAGACTATGCTAAATTTATTTTGTTTGATGGTATGGATATGATATGGATTTTGTAATGTCGATGGTTTTGGTTTGGTTTTGCTTTTACTACATGCCTGCCTAGACGGCAAAAGAGGTAAATTGATCTTATCGTCGGATTTGTGTTTTATGAGTGTAATTGAGTAGGGTGGATTTTGAGTCTTCTTATCATTGCTTATTAAACTGTGTGGAATGTCTGTGTGTTGTATTTTATTTTCTGTTATTATTCCAGCCGCATGTGGCTGAGGTATATGGAGATGTAGAAAGTTTCAGATTGTCCGCCGTACAGGGAAGATGCTGCCGAAATTTCTTCGGACAGGGACTCCTCCGGGGCGTGACAATTTATTTGGTATCAGAGCCAGGTTTGCGAGTCAAACTGGACATTTTTGGATTTTCGTTATGGTTATGTTTCGGATTTCCATTTCGGATTTATATGGATTCCGGCGATGTTTCTCGTTCAGAATTTTGAGGTCAAAAGTTAGGGACTGAATAGCGACGGAACACCTCCAGACGACAAATAGGTATGTTGTTTATTTTATGATTGGTATACTGGTAGTAATAGCTGTAATATAATTTAACAGATATGAGGCGATCTACATGTATTGCTGCGAGACGTGGTGTTGGACTACCACGTATGAGGACCTCGGGATCTCTGGATATGCCGGAGATGCCTACTGTTGATGAGCCTATCAGTCAGGGACAGACTCAGGATGTGGCGGGAGCGTCGGGCTCTCAAATCCCGATGGCTCCTGTAGAGATACCGGCGACACCGACGGTATCCACTCCTACCGTATTTATGATACCATCAGGGGTACTATTGGCGTACCCGACATCTGCTCCAGAGTAGCCTACGGCGTACCCGGCACCACCGCCACCTGGACTTACTGTGTACCCGACACCAGTGGCACCTGTGCCCCCAGTGCCTACAGTAGCAGCAGCTGCTCCACCTCCGGTATCACTACCTACTGTACCTCCAGTCGCGGCCACCTATGTTCACCCTACAGTACCATCGACGGCTTATGCTCCAGTTAATTCAGCAGCACCGGGAGTACCTCCTCCGATTTATTCCGCGGTACCACTTGTAGCACCAGTTCCAGTGGTTCCGCCAGTTCCTGCAGCCGTCTCGACACACCTCACTGACATTGCCGCGGCACGAGCTAGGATTCCAGTATTAGCAGAGTCGATGAAGACTCGATTCACACTCTTCCGAGGAGACCTTGAGCCGAGTATGGCCCTGTCATGGATAGAGATTATGGAGCAGACCTTCTTCTATATGGCTTGCTCCGAGTGGGAGAAAGCAGAGCTGGCTGCTTTCCATTTACGGGATGAGGCTAACGCCTGGTGGATTACACAACGTTCTATCATCGGCGAGCGGAACGTTACTTGGGCTAGGTTCAGAGAGGCTTTTGAGAGTCGTTTCTTTCCACTAGCATATCAGATGGCTCGCCGGCAGGATTTCATGAGTCTGCGTCAGAACAATCGTACGGTGATAGAGTATAATACTGAATTCAACCGGTTGGCTAAGTTTTGTCCAGAGATAGTTGCGGAGGACAGATCTCGTATGATGCAGTTTATACAGGGACTGGATGGTTATCTGCAAGTAAGGCTTGCCGGTTTAGGGATCGCATCGTACTTAGATGCGCTGGATCGAGCCTTGATGATAGAGTTAGCTCAGCAGAGAGCATTTCCGGACAGGAAGAGGAAGTATACGGGTCAAGCATCCGGATAGATCCAGCAGACACCGGCGATAGGACAGCAGCAGAGTAGTCGCAGTCGGTCAGGTCAGGGTACTTCTGGGGTATCTCGTAGGCCTCAGAAGTCAGGACGGTCTTCTTCAGGACGTTCTCGGTTTTCTCAGCAGAACCGGTAACCACCTTCCAGCGATACTCACTATTTCAGATGTGGGTCCAGAGATCACCTCACCCCAGCTTGCTCTCTAGGACAACTAGTTTGCTTTTATTGCAAACTGCCTGGGCACCAGAACCGAGATTGTCAGTTGAAGGCTCAGCACACGGCTTTCAGAGGGTCAGGTCAGAGGGGACAGTCTAGTCAATCAGGGGCATATCGAGGAGGGCAGAAAACCCAATCTTTACATCGTCAGCAGGGGATAGCTTCACCTGCAGCAGCGGCATTTGGCATGCTTGGATAGGAGTACTCCAGTGCTTCCATAGCACCCCAAATTTCTGTTCCAGGACCTTATTATCCGACGCAGGGGTAGTATCAGATGCAGCCTTAGCCTCTAGGCCAGTACCAGACTCAGTCCCAGCCATCTACATAGTATCAGTCACCGTCCTCTCAGTCTTCTCTGGCACATTATCCAGCACCGCCTCAGTGGCAAGCTTCTGCCCAGCTACAGTAGCCGCTGGCAGCGTTACCACCTCCTCCTCCGCCAGAGACTGGATGTGTTCATGCAATTACCAGAGAGAATGCGCAGCGAGCCGACAGATTCGTATTCCGCGGTACGATTTCCATTTATGCATTTTCCGCTGATATATTGATTGATACTGGTAGCTTGCACTCTTTTATATCCCGTACCTTTATGCGGGAGATTGGTAGATTACCTACTTTTAAACTGCAGTGATTGACCGTCTCCCTACCGTCCGGTGATACTTTAGACGTCACCCAGGAGGTCAGAGGTTGCCCGTTAGACTTTGGCAACATAATACTTACGGTAGATCTTCTAGTATTGGAGATGGTCGAGTTTGATATCATACTTGGCATGGATTGGCTGTCAGTATATCATGCTACCATTGATAGCCAGACGAGGGTGGTCACCTTCCGGCCTCCGAACCAACCCTCGTGGAGTTTCACTGGCATCAGAGATGACGACATCTCGATTATTTCGGTGATTCAGGCGCAGAAGTTGCTGTCTCACGGCTGTCACGGTTTCCTATTATCTCTGATTAGTACTGAAGACAGTAGTATTTCGTAGCTCTCTGACGTTCCTGTGGTCCGTGAGTACCCGGATGTATTTCCTGAGGAGCTTCCTGGTTTGCCTCCCAGAAGGCCAGTGGAGTTCGCTATTGAGCTGATTCCGGGAACCGTGCCGACATCGAAAGCTCCGTATCGTATGGCACCAAAAGAGTTGAACGAGCTGAAGGTTCAACTCCAGGAGCTTTTAGACAGGGGATTCATTCGCCCTAGTGTTTCTCCATGGGGTTCACCGGTATTATTTGTCAAGAAAAAGGACGGCACTATGAGGTTATGTATTGACTACAGACAGCTGAATGCAGTGACCGTCAGAAATAAATATCCTTTACCACGGATCGAGGATTTGTTTGATCAGCTTAGAGGTACATCAGTGTATTCTAAGATTGATCTGCGATCCGGATATCATCAGCTGAGAGTCAGAGACTCAGATATTCAGAAGACAGCTTTCCGTACCAGATACGGTCATTATGAGTTTTTGGTAATGTCATTTGAGCTTACCAATGCTCCAGCGGTGTTTATGAACTTGATGAACCACATCTTTCTGGAGTATCTGGACCAGTTTGTTATTGTTTCCATCGATGATATATTGGTCTACTCTCGTTCCGAGGAGGAGCATGCACAGCATCTTCGTATAGTCTTGGAGACTCTTAGACGGCATCAGCTGTACACGAAGTTTAGCAAGTGTGCATTCTGGTTATCCTCAGCCGATTTTCTGGGACACGTGGTTTCTAGCAGAGGTATTTTAGTTGATCCTCAGAAGATCGAAGCTGTCACCGGTTGGGAGTAGCCGAAGTCAGTTCAGGAGATCCGCAGTTTTCTGGGACTAGCAGGATATTACCGACGTTTTGTCGAGGGTTTCTCGCGTATTGCTATGCCGCTGACACGCCTTACCAGGAAGGGCGTGAAGTTCATGTGGTCCGAGGATTGCGAGACCAGCTTTCAGGAGCTGAAGCGGAGATTATTGTTGACTCCAGTTTTGGTTTTACCTTCTGGAGAGGACGGATTTGTACTCTACACCAACGCGTCTCTTCAGGGTTTGGGCGCTGTTCTGATGCAGCACGGCAGAGTAGTCTCTTATGCTTCTCGTTAGCTGAAGGAGCATGAGAAGAACTACCCAGTTCATGACCTGGAGTTAGCCGCCATCATATATGCTTTGAAGATTTGGCGTCATCATTTATACGGTATTACATTTGAGATTCTCACTGATCATAAGAGTCTCAAATATATTTTCACTCAGAAGGAGCTTAATCTCCGACAAAGGAGATGGATGGAGTTCCTGAAGGATTATGATTGTACCATTAGCTACCACCCGGGGAAAGCTAATGTGGTTGCCGATGCACTCAGCAGGAAGTCCAAAGCGACTTTGGCTTGCCACCGAGTTTCAGTTACAGACTTGGTTCAGGGTTTCTCTGAGTTAGATCTTGAGGAGCAGGGACTGACAAAGCAGGGTATTCTGGTTACCATGGTTGCTCAGTCGTCGATCAGGACGAGGATCCGAGAGGCCCAGGCTGGTGATCAGCATTTGCAGTTCATTAGCAGTCAGATAGCTTCTGGGCAGCAGACCGAGTTTACACGAGACGAGAAGGGTATTATATACTTCCGAGATAGATTATGCATACCTCAGTCTCATCCGGTCTTACAGGAGCTACTTCAGGAGGCTCATCGTTCTTGATTTGCGATCCATCCAGGCGGGACCCGTATGTATCGAGACTTGAGGCGTTCCTACTGGTGGAACGACATTAAGAAAGACATCGCGGATTTCGTAGCTAGATATCTTGTTTGTCAGTAGGTGAAGGCTGAGCACCAGAGACCTGCAGGATTACTTCAGCGGATTCCTATTCCTGAGTGGAAGTGGGATCACATTACCATGGACTTTATGGTGGGTTTGCCGAGAACACGACGAGGTCATGACGCGATTTGGGTAATTGTTGATCGATTAACCAAATCCGAGCATTTCTTAGCGATTCGGAGGACTGATTCCCTGGATCGATTGGCAGATCTGTATTGCCGAGAGATCATCAGACTACATGGTGTTCCGTTGAGTATCATTTCGGATAGAGATCCACGGTTTACGTCTCATTTCTGGCAGAGTCTGCAACAGGCCTTGGGCACACAACTCTGATTTAGTACAGCTTTCCATCCGCAGACAGATGGACAGTCAGAGTGGAGCATTCAGACTTTAGAGGATCTGATGAGGTCATGTGTTATGGATTTCGGAGGAAGTTGGGAGGACCATCTGCCATTGGTAGAGTTCGCCTACAAATACAGCTTTCATTCAGCTATCCAGATGGCACCGTTTGAGGCGTTGTATGGTAGACCTTGTCAGACACCCGTCCTCTGGGATGAGGTTGGAGAGGCCCAGTTGTTGGGACCTCATAGAGTTTAGCAGGATGCAGAGTTGGTCCGTACTATTAGACGGAGGATGTCAGAGGCGCAGGACCGCCAGAAGAGTTATGGTGATCGGAGACGCAGACCACTAGAGTTCTCTGTTGGCGACCATGTATTTCTGCGAGTTTCACCCACGAAAGGGGTGAAGAGATTTGGCCTCAGAGGTAAGCTAGCACCGCAGTACATTTGCCCTTTCGAGATCTTGGAGAGGATCGGAGCGGTAGCTTACCGGTTAGCACTACCACCGTCCCTGGCAGGCGTCCATGATATATTCCACGTATCTATGCTGAGGAGATACGTACCTGATCCGACGCATGTGCTGACAGATGTCTCAATTCCAGTTCAGCCTGACGTCACCTATGAGGAGTGTGAGATCTCGGAAAAATTTAATTAATAGGGTTATTTGAGAAATAGCCTTATAGAATTTTTTTGGAATTTTTAGAAATTTTCTGGAAATTTTTCGGAGCTCGTAAGACATGTTTTGAGGGGATTAATTTCGGGTTCGGATTAAACTTGTTTGGGATACCCGTTTAATGGAGGAAATGTTTTATTTATAAAACATTTCCCTTTTCTTTTTATTTTCCCCAAACGCCGAACCCGACCCTCCTCTCCACTGCGATTTTCTCTCCTTCCCCGATACCCTCTGCTCACGCTGCCTCTCGCTCACGGACGAATCGGCGCCGACAGAAACGGAGCTCCGGCGATCTTCCTCTGCCGGCATCGACGCCTAGTAAGCCCAGATCTAGCCGAGGCCCTTCTCGTTCTAGCTCTGATCTCTTCTCCTCGCCACTGGTTCTCTCACGGGGACGAGCCGACGCTATTGAATCGAGCCCGATCCATTCGATCGCCGGAATGAAGAGGCAATTAGGGCTTCGAGGCTAGCTTCGATTTCTTCTTCTCTGGATGTTCTCCGATCTGTGCCCTAGCACGGTCTACGATTCCCTCTACCCTTGATCGATCGCCGGTGCAGATTAGGGCTCGGAGCACAGAGGTGAGGAAATATCTTCGACTCATCTTCTTCCCTTTTCTGTGTGCAATTGTGCCCTAGATCCTTCATCAGCTTCGATCAGTCATCGCGATGACAAGCCGTGCCACCAAATCGTTGCGTGGAGATGCCTTAGGGCGTTGAGGGTAGGCAATCGAATCTGCTTTCTCGCTGTGGTTGTGTTCTTGTTGCAATCCATGCCCTAGATCCATCATCAGTGCTTTGCTTGGTCCAAGTTGTTGGCATTTGGTAAGTTTTGGATAGGTAAGGTTGCTACTGGATTTTTGGTAATAAATAACTTTATGGTTGTTTCTCTGATCCTCTTTTGTCTAGGCAATGCGGAGGTTCCCAACAAGAGTAGTTGTGTTCTTCCGAGGAATTTTAGCAGTTACGATCCCTAGCTGTGGATAAGCAGTGGCTGTAAGCAGACGTAAGGTCAGTGTGTACGCTTTCTAGTGGTGATTTGTGTATCTCATTACGATATTGTGTTGATTGGGTGTTTCCTTTTTGGATCCTGGCAATGAAGAGGTGTTCGACAAGAGCTGTGGTGTTTCCAGCAGCAGCTACATCATACCGGCAGCAACCTTTTCGGCTGTGAATTTGGGTAAGATGATTTGATTGATTAGGCTTATTGTAAATCCTAATTCAAATAGATTTGTTCGAATCGATTGAGGAGTTAGATGATCCAATTAGGGTTTATAATTGGATCTGGATTTTCGTTAGCTTCTCGAGGATTTGATTTAGCTAATTTATTTATATGTAATTAGCTAAATCTGGATACTATGTGTCACAGGACTTTGACGCGAGACGAGCATCTCGACGTTGGATTTGATTGGATTGGACCTGCTATTTGGAGGCGGGTACCTCTTGACTTATCTTTTATGATATTGTCTTTGGATATGCATAGTATTTTATAACTATAAGCAATGAACATGTTTGTCTTTGGTATGTCACTGTTTGATATCCATAGCATGTTAGGTTTATCGCCTGTGACGTATCCGTGCTTATATCATGTGATTTATTGCCATGAGTACTGTATTACCATGAGTATCTTAGTTTCTAGAATAAGTGACATACCATGTTTTACTGAGGTTAGGACTGGGTTATGGACTTTTGGTTTCAGTCATGTGTATCGAGATTATCTGATACTTAGGTTTTATGTCATGACTGGCTTGGGTACCTCTATTTGTATATCATATATGATTTGTGTACCTAGACCTTGATTCTTGATATGTGCATATTGTTGGTACACATGTTATGGAAGGGGATATGTTGGGATCTAGGTTGTTATACCATAGAGGACCTGTATGCCCTAGATCCGTGGATTGACCTACTGATACTGTGGTACCCATATTATGTATATATGGATTTTTCTATGCTGATCAGGATATTCCATACTTATTATGTTCAGGACATAAGTTTTTGATATTCTATCTGACCTGTGTATTCTAGATTTTGGTATGTGACCATCGTTTTTACAGTACCCATTTTGTATATATGGATATGGTTATGTTGATCAGTTTTGTTATGCATAGTGACATGCATCATGATTGCATGCTGTGCGATTGTCGGCTCCACTATGGTTGAGCCCATCGCCAGTTACATGTACTGCACACACCCCCACTCATGGTTTAGTGGTATATCAGGCAGGTGTGTGGCGGTTCTGCTGTTTGGCTCCGTTGGTCATATGACTCAGCGTGGTAGCCGGCAGTCAGTTCCGCTCTGTTTGGCTCCGCTGGCATTTAGTGTAGCAGTAGCGTGACGGTGGACTCTGTTTGGCTCCGTTGGTCAGGTGACTCAGCGTGGTAGCCGGCAGAGATACCTCCCCGTCATCGTGTACCGGGAGTTGAGAGCATTGAGCTCTCCCATTTATGATTTGGGGTCACAGGACAGGAGTACTCCGACAGCATCCCGTCCACTCGGTCACTCATCAGGAGTAGTGACGACAGAGTGCACGGTTGTCACAGCCCTACCCACTCGGTCTCACCATTTGTGTGTGAGATGACTGACTGGCGTCAGGGGTGACCAGGACGCATCATTAGCATCATATGCATTGATGCATTTATATTTTTATGATTGTGTTTGCTGCATTTGGTTGCTGCATTTTGGTTGGATACATACTTTTGACTTGCATACAGGATTATTGACACTTTCGGTTTGACGACCTTTTTGTCTGGATAGGAGTTCCTGGTGAGTACAGTTTCCTCAGTTACCTTTCAGTTTTGCGTATTCCCTATATATGATTAGGAAGCTGTATTCCATGTTTGTTGCTGTTAGATATATCTTACTACTCATGTCCATTGGTATTCGCTGAGTTGTTGAACTCACCCCCGTTGATAATATCTTTTTCAGGTACCAGGTTGGTTTTGGTGTCGCTTGGAGTATCCTGTCTGTTGGTCCCCACGTCACATCAGAAGACTTATCGGTTTCACGTATGTTTTGTTTGTTTTATGTATCAGTTTGTTTAGCTCTGTACTCTGGTTTTATTTTTTGAGTGTTGACGTTGTTATGTGGTATTTTGTATTTATGTTATTGGTTGTGTAAGTCTAGCCGGCTAGCAGTCTTTGTGTTTTGGTTTTGTTCCAGCCGAGTGGGCTGATGATATATATTTAACTGCGTGGTTGTGTCAGCCAGAGGCTGAATTTGATATTAACTGCGTGGTGTTTGTTTTCTTTTATTGTTATTATTCTAGCCGCATGTGGCTGAGGTATATAGTGTTTGTAGAAAAGTTTCAGATTGTCCGCCGTACAGGGGAGATGCTGCCGAAATTTCTTCGGACAGAGACTCCTCTGGGGCGTGACAAGGAGATTCCGGTACGGATTCTGGACCGAAAAGAGTGTCAGTTACGGAACAAGACTATCCGGCTGGTTAAAGTCGGATGACAGCATCATTCGGATGAGGAGGCTACTTGGGAGCTCGAGGATACTATCTGAGCTCGATATCTCCATCTTTTCACTTGAGGTATGTGATTTATTTATCGTTCAGCATTTGTACGCTTTACCTGTTGTTAATATTTGCTGATGGTAGATAACGAAATTTGGGGGCCAAATTTTTATTAGTGGGGGAGAATATAAAATACCGAAAATAAGAAAATATTAATAAGGGAATTTTCCGAAATTTTTAGAAATTTTTCGGGAATTTTTCAGAGCTCGTACGGACGAGCTAACGGGGATAAAAAGGGGGTCCGGGAAAGCCTCTTTGGGTTACCCCGTTTAAGTGAGGAAAAGTTGTTTTTCCTTTTCTTTTTATAATTTGTTTTCTTTTTCTTTTCTTGCCGAACCCCGCTCGCCCTTTCTTCCCTGTTGCGATCCCGTGCCTTAACCACCGGCCCCGGCGGTTTCTTCCTCGCCGAAACCTGAAATCCCTCGGCCACTTCTCCTCTCCTCTGCCTCCCGAATCTTTTCTCCCTCTCCACAGCCGAGTGACGTTGTGCCCTAGCCGACCTACTGTCGGCCTCTTGTTGCATCGCTCCGTCGCCGCCGCCGTCACACGTAGCAGTGGTGACGCCCTACAACCGACGACGTGCCCTAGCTTGAAGCCGACGACCACGGTTTGATCTCTCCGGCGGCCATTGCGTTGCATTTCTCTGCCTAGCGCCGCTGCCTCCCTTGCCCTAATCTCTGCTCCGTCTTCCCTGTGCCTTAGATATCTCTCCGGGTTATGGACAGAAGCAGAGCAGTCCGAGACTAGCATCTCTATGACCATGACCTGCCGCCCAACGCCACTACCTTCCCCTCTTCATTCTTCCGGCAGTCGAATTCACTGCACTACCATCACCGAGGAAGAGGAAGTTAGGTAAGGATTTTTGTTAACATCAGTAGTGATGTAGATTGTGGTATGATACTGTAAGGATTTCTAATTTGTTAGATCTGGAATTTGTTGTCCAATTGCAAATGGACAATGGTGTGGGGTTGCTGGATTCCGACCACCACAGCACGGAACGCCTAGTTGTTTCCTTGATATCCATCTTTGATCTGATCAGTGTAAGTGTTTCAACCGGTGAGATTTTGTTTTGTAGATCTGGTATAGATATTGAATTTGTTATGAGTTGGACTGTGGATTAGGTTTATGTTATTGTGTTAATTAGGATTTTTTCCCTAATTTAGGGTTAGAGGTTTTATTTAGCTATTTATAAGAATTGTAGCTAACTAAAATATATCTATATGTTCGATACAGGACTTTGACGTGAGACGAGTATCTCGATGTCGGATTTGGACATTCCTATTGGAGGCGGGTACTTTTGACTTTATGTCTTTGATATGCATAGTAGTGAATTTAACAAGTAGCAATAATTATGTTCTCTTATTTGTTTCGGTTAATCACTACCCGATACCTGTTACATGATTGGTTGATTGCTTGTTTTGCATCTCATGCATTCCTTATCTGTTGATACATGTTTATAGGGGTAGATATACCATGTTTCACCATGTTCAGGACCTAGGTTTTATACCTTCTGTGTACCTTTGATTTGATTCATTGACCCATGGTGCACTTTTATATATATATGGATTAGCTCAGGATATTCTGTGGTTAGTGCCATGCACCATTTGCATGATTGCATGCTGTGCGATAGTCCGCTCCATTATTGTTGAGCACATCGCCAGTTACATGGATCTGCACACACCACCACTCATGGGTTAATGGTCGATTCAGGCAGTGTGTGTTGCAGCAGGGACTTTGTTTGGCTCCGTTGGTCCGCTCATGGGTAGCGTGATGCAACGTGTTAGCCGGCAGGGATTCCTCCCCGTCATCGTGTACCGGGAGTTGAGAGCATTGCGCTCCCCCATTTATGATTTGGGGTAGGAGGATAGGTGTACTCCGACAGCATCCCGTCCACTCGGTCACTCATCAGGAGTAGTGACGACAGAGTACACGGTTGTCACAGTCCTACCCACTCGGCCTCACTATTGTGTGTGAGATGATCGACTGGCGTCAGGGGTGACCAGGACGCATCATTGGCATCATATGCATGATGCATTTATTGCTTGTGTTTGTGTTTGCTGCATTTATATGCTGCATATTGTTTAGATATCTATGTTTGACATGCATACAGGATTTCTATACCACTCTGACTGTTTGTCCTTATACCCAGGTCCTGGTTAGTACAGTTTCTCTTCTATTTACTTCAGTTGCATTTTTATCTTTCTTATATCAGGAGACTGTACGCATGATTAGTGTTAGGTGTTATTTCCCTACTTTGCATATCAGTTGTACCTGCTGAGTGTTGGACTCACCCCGCCTCCACTGTTGTTATTTTTCAAGTTGATGCTGTCAGGAGAGAGTTCCAGTTGCTAGTCCCTACAGACCTCGAGAATATTATTGGTCTTTTGGTTTTCTTACATAGACTATGCTAAATTTGTTTTGTTTGATGGTATGGATATGATATGGATTTTATAATGCCGATGGTTTTGGTTTGGTTTTGCTTTTACTACATGCCTGCCTAAACGACAAAAGAGGTAAATTGATCTTATCGTCGGATTTGTGTTTTATGAGTGATGTTGAGTAGGGTGGATTTTGAGTCTTCTTATCATTGCTTATTAAACTGCGTGGAATGTCTGTGTGTTGTATTTTATTTTCTGTTATTATTCCAGCCGCATGTGGCTGAGGTATATGGAGATGTAGAAAGTTTCAGATTGTCCGCCGTGCAGGGGAGATGCTGCCGAAATTTCTTCGGACAGGGACTCCTCCGGGGCGTTACACATACACACAAATTCTATACGCAGTACTAGTTTGTGCATATCCAATAAATATGCAATCAACGGTCTTTGATCCTATCGTAATCCTTTTTGGATCAGACACCAACACTTTGGCAAGACACCCCCACATTCGTAAATACTTGTAGGATGGTTGTCTTCCATTCCACAACTCATAAGGGCTCTTATCTATTTTCTTCCGAGGCACCTTATTTAAAAGGTAATTAGCTGTTAACACAGCTTCCCCCTACATGGACTCTGGCACTCCAGAGCTTAATAGAAGAGTATTCATCATCTCCTTTAGAGTTTGATTCTTTCGCTCATCAACTTCATTTTGCTGAGGAGTATAAGGAGTTGTTGTTTCGTGTCTGATCCCATGTTCAACACACAACTCAGCAAATGGTGATACATATTCACCGCCTCGGTCACTTCGAACCACCTTAATTTTTCTATTAAGTTGGTTTTCAACCTCAGTCTTATAGAGAGCAAATTTCTCTATAATTTCATCCTTACTTTTTAGAAGATACACATAATAGTATTTTGTGTTATCATCTACAAAAGTAATGAAATATTTATTACCACCACATGTTGGCGTACCTTTTAGGTCGCACACATCAGTGTGGATTAGGTCAAGTAGTTCGTTACTTCTTTTAATATGTTGAAAGGATGACCTTGTCATTTTTACTTCAACACAAATCTCACACTTGTGTTTTGGGTCAAGGTGGAATGTAGGTATGCTTTGCATATTAATTAATCTACGCAACACATCATAATTAACATGTCTTAGTCTACCATGCCACAAACATGAAGACTCAAGCATATAAGTAGAAGAACTTTCAGTTTTATTTATCTTAGGCCTAATCGCCATTGCATTGAGCTTAAACAACCCATCAGATACATAGCACCTTCCTACAAACACTCTATTTTTGGATAACACAACTCTGTCGACTCAAAAATAATGTGAAAGTCATGCTTGCTTAGCAGTGATCCAGATACTAGATTCTTCCGAATCTCCGGAACATATAGCACATTGTTCAGAGTAAGGTCCTTGCCGAGGTCATCTTCAGCACCACCTTTCCTTGGCCCATGATGTCCGAGGTTGCCGAGTTCCCCATGAGCAACTTATCTCCAATGACTTCTTCAAAGTTGTGGAGCAGCTCCTTATTGCAGCAGATATGTCTTGTGACTCCAGTATCGATCCACCATTGCCTCGGGTTTGAACCGATCAGGCTCAACTCAGAGACCATAACGCAGAGGTCATTCATTTCTGGTTCCTCGTTCAGGTTGGTCTCTGGCTTCTTCTTCGGCTTTCTGCACTCCGAAGATTTGTGACCCACTTTGTCACAGTTGAAGCACTTCTCAGAGAACTTCTTCTTGTTGATGTCTCCTCTAGGTCCTATCTTGGAAGACTTAGGGTTCACAAAAAAAGGTTATGCCTCCTCTAGCTTTAACCAATCTTAATTTTATAGTATTTTCTTTGTGTTTTCTTCATCTACTTGTTCCACCTCAAATTCGCCACCAACATAATATATCTAAGTGTTAGCATATCCAAAATAATATTATAAGTTAAAGATAAAAATTTTATACATATCTTGGCAAAGATCGTATAGAACCCACTCAACATTAGGAAACCAAATGTTATAGTACAATTGATATTACACTAGAGGATCAATGCTAAAGAGATACTTCCAAACAATGGTGCGCTAATATTTAAATGACAGTACAGTGCACGAAGCTCTTGTTATGCGGGGTCCCAGGGAAGGATCCATTGTACGCAGCCTTACCCTGATTTTTATAAGAGACTATTTCCAGGATTCAAACTCATGACCTTCTGGTCACAAAGCAATAATTTTACTGTTGCACCAAGACTCCTCTTCAGGTACGCTAATATTTGACCCCAAAAAAAAGTGTCTGATCCCTGATAAACTTTGTTATCATTGTAGAGGAAAACAAATGAAAATAGGAATCACAAATTCAAGAGCATGAAGATTCACATTTCAAGGTTGGAAACTTTAGTCATATATGGAATGTAGGTTGATTAGTGTATAACACACACGTTTAAGGAATGAACATGTGGTAAGTGTATAAACAATATGATTTGACTTAAGCACACTTTTCATACATGATCTATAATTTAAATACTAAAATCAACCTTAATCCATTACAACAACCTTGGTTTGAATATCATAAAAGTACAAGCTCTTATTGTATACATAAATTCTAGAATTAATTCAGGCCTATTTAACGCTTAGTTTTCATTAAGATGCATAAACCAACCAATAATCCTATTGATGATCAGTAAAATATATTTGATCCTTAGATTCTTCTTAATCATAACTGCACCCATGAATCCCCAAAAGCCAAACACAATCTAGGAGCAAAGCCAATGACATACCAAATTCTTCCATACTCATTATCTTCATGCTTGTTCTCTTCATCTATTACTCCATTATCGACAGTTTGGTTGTCGCTTGGGCGCCTGATTTGGAGTGGCTCCCCACAAAGCTCTAGGTTGCCAATGTAGGACAAGTGACGCCGAACATGATATCAATTATCCTATGGGTTAATGAGAAGGGGGATTTGAGGGGAAGGCAAGAAAAGTAAACTATTGTTGTAGGTTTTACTTAAAAAAAAGGAAATTTTATATAATAATAATAGAGGATTAATTCTCAAACAACTAATTTCATTTTTATATAGACTCCAACTCTAAGACATAAAGAAAGGAAAGAAATTATAATAGATAAACTCTCAGAATCTTATAAAGAAAGGAAAGAAATTCTAAAAGGAGAGAAGTTTTAAAAGAAAGGAATAATTATTGACAGACTTATAATTCTAAAAATATTAAACGGACTTAAAATATAAAAAGATAAAAAGATAAAAATTACCCAAATTACCTAAGATACCAAAAATACCTTAAATATAAAAAAATAAAAAGTACCAAAAATAATAATAAAAATTTATGTATCCTCCTGCATCAGTTACCCCTGCTTAAAAGAACTCGTCCTTAAATTTAGAGTAGTTTCATGTGATAGCCCAAGAGGAAGATTGTCTAGTACAAAATTAGCAAGATCATCTGCTTCATTAGTATGGTTATAAACAACATCCAAAATAACCTCAATTCCAGCATTATGCAAAGCTTTCACCATCTCCTTAAATTGATGAGAAGCAACGAAAGATCCTCAACTAGGACTAGCATATCGGCCTGTAACAAAGTTTATCGCAAAGTCAGCGGCGGACCTAGACAAAAATTTAGAGGAGTGCTCAAAGAAGAGACAAAAAAAAAAATCTTGCTATCAAATAAATATATCAAAAGATAAAAGTACTGAATTAATAATGATAATGATACAGACATAAAAATCTATGCATACCAATAAAGTAATTTTTTTTTGATACTTGAACCACTAGTACCAGGTCTAGACATACAAACAAGAGGAGACAATTGTATCCTACGAGTGTTCATCTGTTGAAAATGTTGTAAAATTTATTCATTTTCAATTGTGAAAAAAATATCTTTCTTGATGTATATTACCAAACTATCATTCATCCACTCATCCCCCATCCTAGTATGCAAATCAGTCTTGATAATTTTCATCACAAAAAAAACCTTTCAACAGAAGCAGTTGCAATTGGTAAAACCAATGCTAACTCAATTAAACGATATACTAATGAAAAACTGTATTCTTGCCAGTTTCAACCATCTTTTTAGCAAGACTTTCCAAATCTTCAATCGTAGAAAATTCACCTCGTATATTTTGAATGTAAGTCTCAAGTTGGTCCTCAAGTATTACACGATCAGTCAATGAAAAGTCCTCCGGATAAAGTTCAGCAAGGTGGAGTAGCTTACCAATATCAAATTGAGAAAAAGAGTCCTTTGGATCTAAACAAGCAATGTAAGTAAGTTCCTCCGTACTTGATTTTGAAAACTGATTATTCATCTCTTGAACCATCATATCAAGAATCTAATATTGTAACAATAAAAAAATGAATAAAAAATATGATTAGAAAATTAAAATTCAATAAATTATTTAGAAATAATACCTCACAAAAAATTTCAATGCGATAGTGATGAAAATTAGTAATCATTTGTCCATTATGTTTGCTGCAACCACGAGTTCTCATATTTTCATCCATATTCGGTACTTGGATCATATGGTTACTACAAAATTTGTTAATGACATCTAAAAAATTCTCCTATCCTTGCTCTATCAATTTTTGTAATCGAACTTTCATTGTCTTGATCAAACTAATAGCCAGTATAATGTTTTGATCCTTTTGTTATAAGGCAAGAAACAATTCAATTGTGATTCCTAATAAGGATATCATCAAATGTATCACAAACACAAATTTATAACTCTCCATCTTATCAATCAAACTGGTGGCAATACTACTATTATCATCATTAGTACCATCATCATATACATTTTCAAACACTTGTAAAACAGAAGTCCATGTAGACATCAAAGGGACAATAGTCATTGTAATGTGAACCCCAACGAGTATCCCTTGGTCGTTTTAAATTGATTTTCTAATTTTTTTTCCTTTACCACTAACAATATCTCCTTTCTCTAAACATTCTACAAGTCTATCATGTTCAAGTTGTTAAACTTATCTTTTCTTTTGCATGAAGTGCCAGTAATATTCACAATCATATTAACATATTAGAAGAAATCACTCACAATTTGATTATTTTTGCAACTGCATCAACAACTAGTTGAAGTTGGTGAGCAAAACAATGGGCATACCTTATAGATGAATTTTCCTTCAATATGAGAGCCTTCAATCTATTATACTCACCTCTCATATTTGAAGCTCCGTCGTATCCTGACCTCTCAATCTTGATAATGACAACTTATGTTTTCCATACAATTCATCAATAGTCTTCTTCAAAGAATAATAGAAGTGTCAGACACATGTGCAAAAGTAAGAAATCTTTTAATAACACAGCCATGTTTGTTCATGTATCTTAAAACAACTCTAATTTATTCATTGACTGAAATATCTCGACACTCAACAACCATAAGAGAAAATATATTATCTTTTATATCATTAAGAATGACATTTGTGACTTCAGCAGCACAAGCCCGTGTTAAATCCTTTTGATTTTTTGGAGACTTCATTTGATTGCTTCCAAGGGCATTTTCATTCATTGTCTTGGTAACCTCGTCATTCTTTAGATATACCACTCAATCAATTCAAGAAAGTTACCTTTATTTGGGGAACTCAATGACTCATCATATCCACGGAAAGACAAGCCTTGTTTCAAAAGAAAGCGTGTAACATCCAAAGTTGTTGTTAATCGAGTGCGATATGCAATCTCCATTCCACGCCCCTGTGCTTGTAGCAAATGTGCCACACTTTGTCATTGATTTTGAAAAGCCTCAAGTTGTGTTCTTGCATCATTGTGAGCTCTAGCTACACCACCAACATGCGTATTAAATACTTCTATTACTTTTCTCCAATTATTCATCCGTGAATTAGTAAATGCCTCATCTCCAACTTGACATTCTCTATGAGAATTTTTAAAGAGATAGCACCAAAAATAAAAAACTGCATCTTTTGATATGCTACAAAAAGCTGCATCTTTTGATATGCTATACTCTAACTATGAAAATTTTTTAAACCAAACAATTGGAAACTTCTATGCTCTTTACCAAATTTTCTTTGGGGATAACTATGACCAAATGGTTGAATTCAACGCGAAAATATTTTTTCTTACTATTTTCTTCCAGAGACTTCTTAGAAGACTCAACACTTCATTTTAAAAATTTCTCCATGACGTTAGTCAATTCATCAAAATTATTGATTTATGCAATTAATATAACAATTATAGTACCACCAAGCATAAATCATGAAATTATGAATAAGATGAAATAAGGATTAAGATTCACCTAAAATTGAAGGGATTTTACTTGTTGTGGAGGATCGGTGGCAAAGCACAGTGGCAAGGACGTCGATGGAATAGGCGACCAGTAGTGGCGTAAGGTGTCGACGAAGTCAAGAGGTGACAAAGATGAGGGCAACGATTTGAGGAGACTGGAGAGGGAGAAACGATGAGATTTCTTAGCGTGATTAGGGTATTTGTTTGAAGAAGAAATGGTCAGCTTAGAAAAAGAAGGTTCGACTATTGGAAAAAGCTATTGGAAAAAGGATCGGGCAATGAGAAAGGGAAAGGTGTTTTTTAATGACACTTTTGAAAAAGTCAAATAAGTTTAAAAAAATTATAATTATGCCCTTTATTTTTTAATCATAATTATATATATCAATATATATATTTTTTCCCAAAAGCAAGGGTGCTTCCATACCCCCTTGCACCCCCTACCTCCGCCGATGCGCATAATAACCCCATGGGTTGATCAGGTGATTTCTTGAGTTAGGATATCTCTAAAATTCAAACTCATCAAACCAAAAATAGGCAACAATTCCACAACATTGATTCCAAGTCCTAGTAAATGTAGGATCTCGTCAGTAACTCCAAGGTGGCTCCCACAAATTTTTTGATCTAGCCCACTTGATCCATCCACTGTAAATGCCCTTACATTCATTTCATATATCACACGATCTGTTCCAGATTGATTTGGCAGCTTATAATCAAGGGCCCCAGTCGAAAGGAGAGCTTGTAAAATCATGTGTTCCATGGAACTTGGACATCTTATCTGTAAGATCCCCAAACCTTTTCCTTCTAGAAACTAATTTTGCATAAGGGTAAAGAAGAATGACACTATTGTCAAAGCGATGGCCTTGTCTCCATCCTTGAGGACCATCAATTCGGTAGCCATAGATAATTCCAGATCGTGATAATCCTTCAATACAGATGTGCTATACATCACAGTTTTATATTTGTGTATCCAGCGGAACCTTCCCTACCAATTTCGTGGCTCGACCGTGCGTGTGCAGAGATTAGTGGAAGACGATGGTCCTGTTGGGGAGGTTCACCGTCATGTAGATGATGGAGGAGGATGAGTCCCTGGGTTTCTTCCACCCATCGACCACCTGCTTCATGGTTGTCCTGTTAGAGTGTATACTAAAAATCTAGCTTTTGTATAAACATTAATTTAGAAAAAAAGAATCACAATGGTCAAATATCTACATTTATTTGTTAAATGTAATTTGTTCAATTAATTTATATAGTAGACAACATGGTGCGTGGTGTCACACACAGAAGATCATGTTGTCGATTCTTTATAAATTATAAACAGTTGCTCGCGACTAAGATGGAAAAGAACAAACCGTTGAAGTAGTCGTAGTGTAATTAAATATTAGTTTATCTTAACTAATAAATTACACTGATACACTCCAAGTGTATTGAGTAGGACCATTTTAGGTAAGTTCTTTTTGTACTGACTTTATAAAAGAACTAGACCTTAGTTATTATGGAAGTGTGTGCTCTTAATCCTAATATGATAACAAACACATATATTTAGTATTTATTTCTTTGACTTATCAGTGGGTGAGATTTAACTCGATAAGTCAATAAGCCTGATAAGTTGGGAAATGATATTATTGATAGTGTGTGTTGTTGATTGTAGAAGGAATCTGTGTTCTAGTTATCTAGGTTGAGAATGTCCCCAAGAGGAGCTCATAAGGATTGTCATGTTAAACCCTGCAAGTGGACTTAGTTCGACATGACAATGAAGTTGAGTGGTACTACTCATGGACTTAGATATTAATTAAGTGAGTTGTCAGTAACTTACTTAATTAGTGGACATTTGTTATCTTAAACACAGGGAGACTAACACACTCATGATAAGAAGGAGCCCATAATGTAATTCGGGATTGGTGCGGTAGTGCGATAATAACTCTCTAGTGGAATGAGTTATTATGATGAACTTGAGTTGTGTGTTCGGGGAAAAACACAGGATACTCAAGCTCATCGGAAGACCAAAACTAATTTCTCCTCTAGGTCCCTGTCGTAGCCACATTAAACCCTCAAGTACATCCAAAGAAAGACCCATCTTGATGTCCAAGAAGGAGGTCGGTCCATTGCTTGGTGACCAAGCAATGGTCGACCACATCTCCTCTCAAGAGGGCCGACCCTATGCTTGGTGTCCAAGCATAGGAAGGTCCGGCCACAATATTTCAAATAGGAAGGGGTGTTTTGAATTTTTAAAATCTTCTCTTTGTAGAAAACTACAAGTTTTAAAAGAAAGATTTAAAATTTAAAAACTTTCCTTATTTGAATTAGGCCACATGTTTTAAAAGAAATTTAAAAGTTTTAAAACTTTCCTTTTTTAACAATCCTCATGGTTTTAGAAAAATGAAGAGAAGTTTTAAAATTTAAAATTTTGAAAACATGTTAAAAAAGGAAATTTTTAGAAGAGAAGTTTTAAATTTTAAAACATGGTTTTAATTTTTAAAACTTTCCTTTTTAACATCCACTTTAGGAAATTAAAAGAGAGCTTGTAAAATTTTATAAGAGTTTATAAAATTTTTACAAAAGATATTTTTTCTTTCCTTATAGGGGTCGGCCACCCTTGCTTGGTGCCCAAGCAAGGGGTCGGCCAATAGGATTAAATCATCATCCAACCAAATTAAAACTAATCTATGATTGGTGATTGATTCAATCAAGAGGAAAGAAAAGGAAAAATAAAAAGGGAAAAGAAAAAACATGAGGAAGATTTTAATTTTTGTAAAAAGTTTTTCCTTATTTGTCTTGGGCAAGTATTATAAAAGAAAGGGAGGAGAGGCTTCATGGGTTAATGTCTTCTTTTTCTCTCTTCTCTCTAGTCTCCTCCTTAGGGCCGACCCCTAGCTCTTTATCATGCTAGGGCCGGCCACATATTGCTTGTGGTTTTCTTTAAGTGGCTGGATACAAGAAGGAGGAGAAGGAGAAGAAGAAGAAGAATGAGGCATCTAATTCTAGTCTCTTGCTTGTGCTCTCTCATGATGGCCGGATCTCTCCCCTTCCCTTTCCCTTGCTCTCTTTGGTTCCTAAATTCGTGGTGGTGGCCGGATTTTAGAGGAGGAAGAAGAAAGCTCTTTGGGTAGTGTTCATTTTGGAGGATCGTCGCCCACACGACGTCCAAGGCGAGGCGAGCAATACGACAGAAGATCTCGAGGTCATTTGCATACAAAGAGAAGGTATAATTAGTAATTTTTTTCTGCATCATGCTAGTTATTTCTTTTTGTAAGAATTCCAAACACAAGAGATATTAGATCTAGTTTTTCGAATTTATTTTTCGAGTTTGTGTTTTCTTTATTTTTCAAATTTGTGATTCGATTGTTCTTTTTGGTTAACCTAGAGTTATTTAAGGAAATTAAATATTAGCTTTCCTTAAAAGGCTTTGTCTAGGTGGTGGTGGTTGCTCCCATATCCAAGAAGGCCATGTGCCTCGCCATGCAGTCCTAGAAGCCAATTTTGGAACTTAATATTTAATGGAATTAATAACATAGGTGGATTTGAATCAATAGTGTTAAGTTCCGCTTGCGATTCAAATCTAAACCATTAAGAACAAATAAGTTAAATTTAGAATCAATGATGTTAAGTTCCGTCTGCGATTCCTAATTTAACTTCTAAAGAACACAATAGTTTATTTAAGGAAAGGTTCGACACTTGTACAAATTTTTGTACAGTGGAACCGGTACGTTTTCCTAGGGCTAACCAATATGTCCGAAGCTCCTTTGTCGACCCCGGCAAGTTCTTCAGATCGGTGATGTGCAGTAGTGAGGCGATGTTGCTGGGCTTGAATTCAAGCAGCCGGATTCCCTCTTGCATCATCCGAACCCTCCACCAGGAACCTCTCCCTACCCTTGCTGCCAAATGTCTTTAGGTAGAGCGGGTCATTCTGGAACACGCCGGATACGTTATAGCAAATTGGGTGGTCTTTGCGGTCGACGCCGTCCATGTAGCAGCACACCATGAGATCTTCGGTGATGGAGGATTCAACCTCCTCATCGAGGGTCGAATCGATATTTGACTCCTTCCATTCTTGTCCATTTTTTGCAAAAACCTATTCTCGAGGCCGAGCTACCCCAAAGGGATTCAATGCCCTACTCTTCTTCTCCGGGGATACCATGTTGTACTCACCTTGGACTGGTTTGACGTTGTCCTCATTCTATCTCTAGATCTGCCACAACTGTCGGCCCTAGACGGCGCATCAATTTTGGTTGAGATCCAGCCGTCGAATTCATCTGCCCTAGAATGCGACTCAAAGAGGGGGGCCCTTCCGCCGCCCACCGTCTCCCTGCTTTCTGACATGGAAGATTTCTTGGCTGCGCCCCAGTCATCAATCTCAAAGAGGGGGGCCTTTCCGCCGCCTACCCCTCCCTCCTTTTTGACACGGAAGACTTCTTGGTTGCGCCCCAGTCATCGATCTCGTCAGGGTGGGGTAGCTTAAGATCCTGATCGAATTCCCCAAATCCACCCCTGGCCTTGTCAGATACCCTACTCACGCCCGAGCGGTCGGGGTTGGCCTCCTCACCGTTCGTCCAGCCTCGGAAGACGTATGAGTACCCGAACTCGCGGGACAATGACAGCTTGAGCTCCTCAGCTGAGCGCTTGCGGGGGCCAGTGGTCAGGGCGAGGAACTCGTTAGCGGTGAGTACAACGGAAGAAAGGGAGCGACCGCCGACGCCGTGGAGATCGATTTTTCGGAGGTGAACTCGCCGAGGGAGATGGGCTGCAGCTTCTTCTTCTTCTTCAACGTCTTGGAGGTGGCGGTTGCAGCGAGGGTGGGGAAGTAGTGCTGTTGCTGTGGCTTCGCAGCCAAGGAGGAGATGTCGAGGTCGTTGCTGACAGAAAGGACTGCGTCGTGCTCCTCAGCGTCCAACGCCCACGAACTTGACTTCGACCACGTCGACACCAAAGCCGCCATCACTCTCCTGTCTCTCTTTCTCTTTCTCCAGTGCTGGATTCCAAACATAAAGAGTTCCTTCTACTACTTCTTTTGGGTCCAATTTTTACTATAAATCATTTTCAAATCCGGCAAGATCATCTTAGATATTATTCTCCATGGTGTTATCGATCGGAAGCTGAGTCAAACAGAGGCTGACTGCGCTGTCGCCGGTGTTGACGAAAAGTTGTTGAAATGCCTGGTTGACCTGGTACCTCCTGGAAAGGTTCCCACGGGTAGATGACGGGAGGTGATGACAGGGACGATGAGGCAAGAACTCTGCACACACTCAGACAAGCCGCCCTCACGTTAGAGACCATGAACCAGGGAAAAAGTCCCCGGGTCAGGCCCTCCGATGCTAATGTCAAGTACTTTTTCTCCAGAAGCACAGTGAAAGAATGAAAAGTAAAAGATGAGTGCGAAAAGATGAGTGAGCGTACCTGCGTAGAGACAAAGCCTCCCTTTTTATATGGCAGTGGGTACTTTTGGAGTCTGACGAGTGTCAGGGAATGTCGGGTGTCAGGATTTGTCTGGCGGTGAATGACACATGACATCTTCCTACAGATTTAAGGAGAAATCGGTGGACAATGAGCCCTAGACCGTTGGCATATTCCCTGACATGCAGTGATTATTCTCTGACGGGTTGTTACGATTCCCTAGCTTAATTGTCGTATAGTGTAGGCTCGCCCCGGTCTGTTAACCTTCGACTGGGTCCTCGTACCTGCAAATCTTGACCTGTATGCACATATCTGCATTTCCTGGCGCATTCCCTGGCTTGTTTGATTTTTCACCTTAAATTTTCCTTCCTCTTCCCTGTTTGTCTTGCTGGATTGGTTTGTCGCGGTTAAATCTCTTTGATTCACTTGTTGTTTTGTACGTGTAAGAGAGAGAGATTTTTGAAAACTAAATGATCCACAGTTGTGATTGTAAGAACAGGGGGAAAAAAATCTATAAACAATTAAATTTACTCGTTAAAAGCATACGTAGCCTATTAGGGCATCAGATTAAGCCAAAAGTTTTGAAATAAATTGTGTCCATTACAAGAATGAAGGATGGATTTTCTGTTTGAAAAATAATAAGGATTTCAATTTTAGTTTGTAAAAAAACAAAGCATTCCTCTCTTCATATAGCATGGTCTTGGCCTTCCTCACGACAACCAAGGTGGAAGGGACCATGCTTTTTCTATGGTTAAAAGCATTCCAGAGTCTTTTGCCCATTTTATTTGAATCTTTAATGAAATGAACTAAAATAAATGATATGTAAGATAAACCTTTTAAGTATTTTTATGAATAAATATCATATTTTAGTGTATTTTATAATTTCATATCTATGAACCTAATATTTTACAATTGTAGATTTTGTCAAAATGCTTCATGATGCAAATCTTATTTGACAACCTTGTTAACATTAACAATAGTGTTAACTCCAAACAGATTGTTCTTTTGGTATTGCCTTTTTAACATCTCCATGAATTAGTACACACATCTATCAAATATATGATCGGAGAGCAACCATAGTGCAATAAGGTAACATTCTGTGGTTGTTTGAAACAAATTTTCTCTCAACTTAATAACTAATTTCCTGTGTTCTTCTTATAACCATTTGTTTGCCTCTTCTTTCACTCTTTGAAAGAAGGGTATTTGTATTGTACCTTTAATTAATTGTTTGTACATGGCTTGGATCGTGTATTTCTTGTCCATTTGTTTCTATTTTTTTATCAGATTTTTTCGTGAAGAATAATATTGGTTAGATCTGTAAGATCGAAGGATTGATTAGCCCTGTTTAAGTGGGCCAAGAAGATGATAAGGAATACAGAAGATGCTGATTGGGAAAAAGGATGACCTTGTTCTTTAAAAAAGGTGATGGGTGGATTTGGTTTGGTTCGGCAGGGGAAGCTCTTCTGGAGCTTAAGCTGGGTTTCAACGACTCCAAGCAGCTGTTGTGGAGCTAGCGGCCTAGTGCCTACCGATTCCCACCCTTGCTCATCCTGGCTCGACGTCTCCTGCCACCCTTCCGACCTCACCGTCTAGTCAATGTAATTATTCTATCGTATAGGCTATTTTCTTGTATTTGTATTAGTATTTTAGGTTTTGGAAGCTTGCCTTACCAATTCTTATTTCCATTGCAGTGACTTTCCTTATATGTAGCTCGGTGGCATCATCTCCATGAGAATTGGCTGGATTCGGAGGCTTCAAAGATTGTAAGCACATTTTTCTTTTAGCTCCTTTTTTTTCCTACTAGAACATCTTCGAATGCATGGTGATTCTGACAAAAAAAAAATGATGTAATATGAAATATGAAATCCCAAACAAGGAGACTGTGAACCACCATTTGGTAGATCACCATATTAATTTTTAAATTGTTCTATTCAATATATTATTTCTTAATTACATTTCTCTTGCTAGTGTTTGATCTAGATTTGAGATAGTACTGAAGATGAAATTTCTAATCTTAAGTAGCTATAGTGATGAAATGCTTTCAAGGATGAAATTATCATTGTGGCAGGACTTTGCACCAAAACAACTTGCACAGTCCTATTCTAATTGTGATAAAGAACTGCACTGAGCTAAGAGTAAGTAAAATAAGCAAAAACCAAATGTCTTTATTTATATAGAATATGATACAACAAGTCCAAAATACAATCATCAAATGATTGGCTGTAGGGCTTTAGCTAACAATCTTCCACTAGCACTTGTGCCAATCAGTGTAGGCTCTAAGCCCCAATGACCTAGTGTGACCATCATGCTTCCTCTGTGCCAAAGCCTTGGTCAAGGGATCTGCGATGTTAGCCTCTGTAGGTACTCTGCAAATCTTCACATCTCCTCTCTCGATAATCTCTAGAATGAGATGGAAGTGCCGTAGTATGTGTTTGGTCCGCTGGTGTGAGCGAGGTTCCTTCGCCTGTGCTATAGCTCCATTGTTGTCACAATAGAGCTCAATGGGGTCAGCAATGCTAGGAACCACCCCAAGTTTAGTGATGAACTTGCAGATCCAAACTGCCTCCTTTGCTGCCTCTGATGCAGCAATGTACTCGGCCTCTGTTGTAGAATCAGCTACTGTGTCCTGCTTCGAACTCTTCCAGCTCACAGCACCACCATTAATGCAAAACACGAACCCCGACTGCGATCTATAGTCATCCTGGTCGGTCTGGAAGCTAGCATCACTGTAACCCTTTACAGCTAGCTCATCATTGCCTCCATATATCAAGAAATATTTTTTAGTTCTTCTTAAGTACTTAAGAATATTCTTGACCGCTATCCAGTGACTTTCACCTGGATCTGACTGGTATCTGCTTGTCATGCTCAAAGCATACGAGACATCAGGTCGAGTACATAGCATGACGTACATGATTGATCCTATGGCTGAGGCATAAGGGATCTGATCCATGCGGTCTCTCTCCCCTCTAGAAGAGGGACCTTGAGTCTTCGAAAGACTCACGCCATGTGACAACGGCAGAAATCCCTTCTTGGAGTTCTGCATGGTAAATCGAAGGAGTACCTTGTCAATGTATGTACTCTGACTTAGGCCAAGAAATCTCTTAGATCTATCTCGATAGATCTGTATCACTAGAATGCGAGATGCCTCACCTAAGTCCTTCATTGAGAAGCAACTCCCTAGCCAGGTCTTGACAGACTGAAGCAAAGGGATGTTCTTCCCAATGAGTAGTATGTCATCCACATACAATATGAGGAAGACAACTATGTCCCCTACAACCTTCTTGTAGACACAAGGCTCATCTTCATTCTTGATGAAACCAAACTGTTTGATTGCATCATCGAATCGAAGATTCTAGCTCCGAGAAGCTTGCTTTAGTCCATAAATGGACCTATGCAGCTTGCATACTCTGCTAGTATGCTGTGGATCTACAAAACCCTCAGGTTTTGTCATGTACACATCCTCGAGTAGGTTTCCATTCAGAAACGCGGTTTTGACATCCATCTGCCATATCTCATAGTCATGGTAGGCTGCAATCGCAAACATGATCCGAATGGACATAAACATCGCTACTGGAGAAAAGGTTTCATCATAGTAAATACCATGAATCTGCTTGAAATCTTTAGCTACCAAGCGACCCTTATAGATAAGTCCATCCATGTCAGTCTTTCTCTTAAAGACCCACTTACACCCAATGAGTTTTACCCCTTCAGGTGGATCAACCAAAGTCCATACTTGGTTGGTGTACATGAATTCCATCTCGGATCTCATGGCCTCTAGCCATTTCTCGGAATCTGGTCTCATCACAGCTTCCTGATAGGTGGTAGGCTCATCCTCTATGAGCACAATGTCATCATGGTCAGACAAGAGAAATGAGTATCTCTCAGGCTGACGACGTACCCTATCAGACCTGCGAAGAGGTATGTCTACTTGAACTGGTTGTTTTTCCTCAACTCCTTGTGGAACAACATCATCCACAACACTTTGTGGTTCCAGTTCAATTTCCATCGAGGAATCAGTGCTATTTTTCACATCTTGAACTTCTTCAAGATCGAACGCGCTCCCACTAGTCTTTCTAGAAACAAAGCCCCTTTCTAGAAAGACCCCAGTGTTTACCACAACTACCTTGTGCTGATTGGAAATGTAGAAGTAATATCCCTTAGTTTCCTTGGTATATCCAATAAAATTACACTTGATGGATTTGGGTCCTAATTTGTCTGAGACTCGACGTCTAACGTAAGCCTCACAATCCCAAATCCTCATGAAAGACACCTGGGCATCTCTCCCAGTCCATATTCTATATGGTGTCTTTATCACGGCCTTGGATGGAACTCAGTTTAGTAAAAAAGCTGCCGTGTCTAGAGCACAACCCCAAAGGTATGTCGGAAGATCTGTATAACTCATCATAGATCGCACCATATCTAATTGGGTACGATTCCTCCTTTCGGATACACCATTCCACTGTGGTGTTCCAGGAGGAGTGAGTTGGGATAGAATCCCACACTCAGCTAGATAGTCACGGAACTCATGGCTAAGGTATTCTCCACCTCGATCGGATCGAAGTATCTTAATACTCTTGCCAAGCTGGTTATGTACTTTATTCTTGAATTCTTTGAAAATTTCAAAGGATTCTGATTTATGTGTCATCAAGTACACATAACCATATCTACTGAAGTCATCAGTAAATGTGATGAAGTACCTATAACCGCCTCTAGCAGCGACATTGAAAGGGCCACATACATCACTATGTATGAGTCCTAACAAATCAGTCGCTCTTTCGCTGTGCCCACTAAAGGGAGTCTTGGTCATCTTGCCTCGTAGGCATGACTCGCATATCTCATAAGATTCAAAATCAAATGAGTCCAGCAAACCATCCTTATGGAGCTGGGATAAGCGCTTGTCATTTATATGACCTAAGCGACAGTGCCAGAGATAGGTTTGGTTCATGTCACTTGACTTGAACCTCTTGGTACTAATGTTATAGATAGGACTCTCAAGGTCTAGAATATAGAGTCCATTTATCAGAGGTGCACTACAATAGAACATTTCGTTTAAATAGACGGAACAACATTTGTTCTTTATTATAAACGAAAAACCTTTCTTGTCCAAACAAGAAACAGATATAATGTTCCTAGTTAAAGCAGGCACATAACAACAATCATCTAATTCTAGTACAAGCCCAGAGGGCAGAGATAGATGGTAAGTTCCTACAACAATAGCAGCAACCCGTGCTCCATTGCCTACTCGTAGGTCTACCTCACCCTTCGTCAATGCCCTGCTATTTCTCAGCGCTTGTACATTAGTACAAATGTGCGAAGCACATCCGGTATCTAATACCCACGATGAAGAAATAGAGAGGTTACCTTCTATAATATGTATACCTGAAGTAGAAATCTTATTTCTCTTCTTCTTAAGATCTTCTAGGTATTTTTTGGAGTTCCTCTTCCAGTGCATTGCTTGTCCTTGATATAAGTGACAAAGATGTTCAACCATATCGTAAGCGCCCATCAACTCATGTTGCTTCTGAAGCTTAGAGTTCATGGTCGCGAGCATAAGACAGGACACATCTAATACGTCATCTTGATGCTTCTTGTAAGCACCTACCCGCGATCTAACCATCGCGAGGGTTCCATTGCGATCTAACAGCACCTTAGCCCGCTGTCCCAAAAGGTTTTGGATCGAAACTTGGCCGTTTTGGAAAAATCTTCCCGGTAGCGGAAGCCTACAAGCGCCGAAACACTTGTGCTTCTTTTCTACGAGAAAATTACCCATAAAAACTATAAAAAACCTAAATTTACAGAATATTATAGAACTGAAAAGTTTTCATAAAACACAAAATAAACTCGTATTCGTCTTTGCATGTGGCTCTGATACCACTGTTAGGTTTTTCGGGCCGCGAAAACCGCTTTTTCGCGTCGCGGAAACCCCAAAACCCCCTAGCCATTGGATCCGTGCGAAGAAAACTTTCAAAAATATGAGTACGAGTTTCAAACTATGATCTACAGTAGATCTACAAAGGGAAAAACATTTTATACCTTTGAAGCGTGCCCTCGCAAATCCCGCTCGTCCAACGGTACGCCGGATCTCGAAGTTGTCAACGTAGACAACTCTCTATTGATATCCACACGAACAAGAAGTGTTCTCTAACACTCAAGGATGGAGAAGAGAGCACCACAAGTGTGCTAGCACTCTCTAGGGCTCTCAGGTAGGATTGGAAGAAGAAGAAAGGAAAAGAAGAGAACACACTCCTCTAAAATCTCTATGTGACTTTCACTAACCTTTCTTCTTGGATTAGATTCACTCTCCTTTCTTCTCCCTTGCTTGAAACCCACGACCAAGAGAAGAGAAGGAGCAAGAAGAGAGCTTAGGAGGAGGAAGATCACTTGAATGAGAGTTACACTTGTAAAATGAAACTCTTTTCATCTAATTAAGTGGTTTGTAACCTCCATGGGATACCAAGAGTCACAACTCTTGGTAACTCCCATGAGGTGGTACTTCACTTAAGTAACCATGATGATGTGGAGCATCATCATTGGTCCACTTAATGCCAACTCACCAATGAGGTGGCATAAAGTCAAGTCAAACTTGACTCTTCATCTTCCTCTCAAGTCAAGTCAAACTTGACTTAATCTCTCTCATGGTTGATCTAATCCAACCATTTAATTCAAGTCAATTTAATATAATGAATCTAATTCATTTAATTAAATTGATTCAATGAGTCATAATCTAAATTAGACTCATTGAACACATGAATCAACTTGAGTCCAACTCAATTAGCCCAATTAGGATAACTCTTAATCCAATTTGATTCATCAAATGAATCTAATCCTCTTGGTTCATATTATGAACCTAATCCCCATCCACTTGTTCTTTGTGTGTGACCCAATAGGTTCTTGTAACATTGACAATGCCCCTAAACTCATTTAGAAACATAAGAAATGAGCGGTATCTACCAATACATCATTACTACCCAAGTTACAAGAATGTTGAGATCCAACATCACCTTGTGACTACTAATTGTGACTCCTCACAATATATGACAAGTGTCCTTCTATCCTAGACATCTAGATTGATCAATGTGAGGCATAGACCGTGTCATCCTCTAATCAATCTAAATCTTGAACTCCAAGTAGACTCACTCAATCAAATAAGCTCAATATCTCATATTGACTCATTTGGGCATGGCCATGCACTTCGTGGTCTCACTCTATCAAGAATACCGATGTCTCTCCCGTCATATAGGAGGGATAGATCCCATCTACATCACTCACATCTCTCCGCATAATTTGTTACATACCTAGTAATCTCCTTTATAGTCCACCCAGTTACGGGTGACGTTTGACGAAACCAAAGTACATAACTCCTTATGTAGGAAACCATGGTGACTTCAGGTCTAAGGACTAGTAGTCATACTAATAGCCACATGAGAAAGTATATGACACTCATATAACGATCCATGATACTTTGTCATGGCGGGTCTTTCAGTATACATTCTCCAATGCATACCCATGTGTCAACTTGATATCTCTATATCCATGATTTGTGAGATCAAGTCATCGAGTTGACCTACATGCTAGTCTTATTGCATTAACATTGCCCTTGAATGTTAATACTCGACTAGGAATGATTAAGAGTAGTGTTCCCTATATCATCTCACTATCGGTTCAACTAACCGATTGATATAGGTGAGAACCTTCTACTCAAGGACGTTATTATACTTAGTTTATTTGGCACCAATACAAGTAAGTATAATAACCAAAAACCAAATGCCTTTATTTATATAGAATATGATACAACAAGTCCAAAATACAATCATCAAATGATTGGCTCTAGGGCTCTAGCTAACATCATGCACCATTCGCATGATTGCTTGCTGTGTGATAGATTGCTCCATTATTGTTTAGCACATCGCCAGTTTCATCTCTATTCGGTGCTCCGTTGTGACGCTCATGGGTAGCGTGATGCAGCGTGGTAGCACGTCAGTTTGGCTCTGTTCGGTGCTCCATTGGTCCGCTAATGGGTAGTGTGACGCAGCGCGGTAGCACGTCAGGGATCCCTCCCCGTCATGGTGTACCGGGAGATGATAGCATTGCGCTCCCCCATTTATGATTTGGGGTAGGAGTATGTGTGTACTCCAACAGCATCCCGTCCACTCGGTCTCTCATCAGGAGTTGTGATGCAGAGTTCACGGTTGTCACAGCCGTACCCACTCGGTCCCACCATTGTGTGTGAGATGGTTGACTAGCGTCAGGGGTGACCATGACTGCGTTGGCATCATACGCATTGATGCATTTATTTCTTGTGATTTTTGCTGCATTTATTTGCTGCATATTGGTTAGATGCTCATGCTTAACATGCATACAGGATTTCTATACCTCTCGGACTGTTTATCCTTGTACCAAGTCCTGGTTAGTACAGTATTCTCCTGTTTACTTCAATTTGCATTTACCTTTATTATGTTAGGAGACTGCACGCATTATTAGTGCTAGATGTTATTTCCTTACTATGTATATCAGTTGTTACCCGCTGAGTGTTGGACTCACACCCTCCTCCGTTGCTATTTTTTTTTCAGGTTGATGCTGTCTAGAGGAGTTCCAGTCGCTAGTCCCCTACAGACCGCGAGGACGTGTGGTTTATCTTTTGGTTTTCTTTATCAGACTAGTTCTATTTGATACACTTGGATTATGGTTTTTGTGTTATGGATATTACACTGTCGATGATTTTTATTCGATATGTTTTACTATATACCTGCCTAGATGACAGAAGAGGTGAGTTGATTTTATCGTCAGATTTGAGTTTTATGAGTGTAGTGGAGTAGGGTTGGTTTTGAGTCTGTTTATCACTGTTCAGTTTGTTTACTATTTAACTGCGTGGTTGTGTCAGCCAGAGGTTGAAATTGATATAAACTGCGTGGATGTCTGTGTTATTGTTTGTTTATTATTGTTATTATTTCAGCCGCATGAGGGTGAGGTATATGGTGATGTAGTAAAGTTTCAGATTGTCCGCCGTACAGGGGAGATGCTGCCGAATTTCTTCGGACAGGGACTCCTCCGGGGGCGTGACAATTTAGTGGTATCAGAGCTTAAGTTTTACGATCTTTGTATTCGTATTTTGGATATTTGGGATAACTTGATACCAATTTAGTGGCATCAGAGCGCCAAGGTTTGGCGATACTTGTTTTGATTTTCGTGTTGCGGCTTTTGAGATTTATCTGATACCATTTTATTGGAATTGGTATCAGAGCAGGGTGTGTTACTTGCTTTTGGTATTCTAGTTATATTGTGTTAGCACAAGTTTGCGAGTCAAACTGGGTATTTGTTTCGGATTTTAGTGTGGATTTCCGGTGATTTCCTTGTACGGAATTTTGAGGTAAAATGGGGACTGGACAGCGACAGAACATCTCCAGACAACAATTAGGTATGATGTTATTTTGTAATTAGTTATACTTGTAGTAATATCTGTGATATAATTTAACATATATTAGGAGATCTACACGTATTGCTGCGAGACGTGGTGCTGTACGGCCACGTACGAGGACCTTGGGATCTCTGGATTCACTAGAGATGCCAACTGGGGTTGAGCCTGTCAGTCAGGGACAGACTCAGCATACTGCGGGTGAGTCAGGCTCTCAGACCCCGATGGCTCCTATAGAGGTACCTACCTTGGTTGTGCCGAGTGTACCTATCCCTATGGTATTTCCGGTACCACCAGGGGTACCATTGGCATACCCGACACCTGCTCCATAGCAGCCTACGGCGTACTCCGCACCACCGCCACCTGGACCTACAGTGTACCCGACACCAGTGGCACCTGTGCCCCCAGTACCTACGGTGTTCCCAGCAGCACCTGCATCAGCGATACCGGTTGCTCCACATCCGGTACCATTACCTACTGTACCTCCAGTCGCGGCCACCTATATTCACCCTACAGTGCCACCGACGACATATGCTCCAGTTTATACAGCGGCACCAGGAGTACCTCCTCCGGTTTATTTAGCGGTACCACCTGTAGCACCAGCTCCAGTGGTTCCGCCAGTTCTGACAACCGTTCTGACGCACCTCACTGACATTGTCGCGGTACGAGCCAGGATTCCAGCGTTGGCAGAGTCGATGAAGAGTCGATTTACACTCTTCCGAGGAGACCGTGATCCGAGTGCGGCCCTGTCATGGATAGAGACGATGGAGTGGACTTTCTTCTATATGGCTTGCTCTGAGTGGGAGAAAGTAGAGCTGGCTGCTTTTCACTTAAGGGACGCGGCCGACACTTGGTGGATTACTCAGCGTTCCATAATCGACGAGCAGAACATCACTTGGGCCAGATTCAGAGAGGCTTTTGAGAGCCGTTTCTTCCCACGAGCATATCAGATGGCTCGCCGTCAGGATTTCCTGAGTCTGCAATAGGACAACCGATCGGTGACAGAGTATAATACTAAGTTTGACAGATTGGCCAGATTTTGTCCAGAGCTAGTTGCTGAGGACAGTTCACGTATGCAGCAGTTCATTCAGGGGTTGGATGGACATTTGCAAGTAAGGCTTGCCGGTCTTGGTACCACATCTTATTTGGAGATGTTGGACAGAGCCCTCATGATTGAGTCAGCTCAGCAGAGAGCGTTTCCGGACAGGAAAAGGAAGCAGCCCGGTTAGACATCTGGACAGATCCAGCAGCCACCGGCTACACAGCAGCAGAGTAGTCGTACTCGGACAGGTCAGAGTACTTCTGGGGTATCTCGTAGGCCTCAGAAGTCAGGGCAGTCTTCCTCAGGACGTTTCCGGTCTCCTCAGCAGAATCGGAAACAAACCGCCAGCGACATTCAGTGTTTCCGATGTGGATCCAGAGATCGCATCACCACAGCCTGCTCTCTGGGACAGTCAGTTTGCTTTTATTGCAAACTGCCTGGGCACCAGAGTCGTGATTGCTAGCTGAAGGCTCAGCATACTGCTCCCGGAGTTACTGCTCAGGGAGGATAGCACAGTCAGTCAGGGGCTAGACGAGGAGGGTGGAGATTTTCACCCTCACATCACCAGCAGGGGACAGCTTCAACTTCAACAGCTGCATTTGGCATGCTCGGACAGGAGTACCCAGTACTCCCATAGTACCCCAGAGCTCCATTCCGGGATCTCATTATCTGACACAGGCGCAGTATCAGCTGCAGTCCCAGCCACTTGATCAGTATCAAACGCAGTCTCAGCCATCGGTACAGTATCAGTCGCCACCCTCTCAGACTTCTCTGGCGCAGTATCCAGTACCACTTCAGTGGTAGGCTCCTGCCCAGACGCGGTCGTCGCAGTCAGCGTTACCACCTCTTGCTCTGCCAAAGACTGGGCGTATTCATGCAATGACCAGAGAGGATGCGCAGCGAGCCGACGGATCCATTTTCCGCGGTATGATTTCTATTTATGCCTTATCTGCAGATATACTGATAGATACTGGTAGCTCGCATTCTTTTATATCTCGTACTTTTATGCGGGAGATTGGTAGATTACCCACTTGCAGACCCCAGCGATTGACTGTCTCTCTACCGTCCGTTGATACTTCTGTAACACCCACGAATTTCTTAAGCTAAGTATGTGAAGATTTTCTCTTAGAATAAAAGAAGATAAGATAGAACCAAAAATATATAAAAGAAAAGGAATTAGTCAAGGATTGAACCTTGAACCTTCTTAAGCCAAGGATTATGGAATTACCACTAGACCATCATAAGTTATTATTGAATAGAGAATGAAAATTTTAGATAAAGATAAAAGTATGATTAGGAGAAGGAAGCAAGAAAACATCAAGTAACTTTCTTCCTCCTTCTCTTGATTAAGAAGCAAGACAAGTTGCCTTTTCCTTCCTCACTCTTTTTCCATTTTCGTGGAGATACAAGAGAGAATGAGAGGAGAGGAACTAAGGGGATGAATGAAGACATTTTCTTCATCATTAAGAGAATAAAGGTGAGTTAAGAAGAAGGGAAAGCAAAGTTTCTTTTTGCTTCTTACTCCCACATAGCTTAAGAGGAAAAACAAAGAAGGGATTTTATTTTTCTCCACTTTTTCTCACCATTGCCGTGACCTAGAGCATCCCCTCTCCCCTTTCTGAAAATCCAACTAAGGTTTTCTCCCTAAGAAAACCAAACAACAAGAAGGAATCCTCAAGATCTACCTCTCCCAAGCAAGAGAAGCAAAAAGGAGCACTAGAGGGAGAAGCTCTCTTCTTCCTCTTCACAAAGGGTATCTTCTCTTAGGGAAAAGACCAAGCAAGAGGAAGTGAGTATCCCCTCACCTGTGGTACAAGTTGTTATATGATTTTGTTCGAGTTTAGATGGATTAACAACCTAGGGTTTCTTTTGGGAACTTTCGGCCATGACACTTGTAAGGCTTATGGAAGCTCAAAACCAAAACCAACATGCTTAAGTTTTTTTTTTCTCATGATATGCTATGAATATGACCTTGATATTTCATGCTTGTATGTGGCTTAGAGTTAGGTAATACCCTACCTTAGGGTTCGGCCATGAAGAGACTTAAAACCCTAGGGAAGCTCAAGTTAAAAACTAACATGCTTATGATCTCTTCTATGATGTGATATGAATATTTTCTTGATGATTTATACTTGTATGTTGCTTAGAACTAGTAGGACCTTACCTTAGGGTTTCGGCCATGAAGGGATTAAATACCTTAGGGAGGCTCAACTTCAGCCAAAATGAAATGTAGGGCTTAGGCAAGCCTAAATTCAACCCTAACATGTTTATGTTCTTCTCTATGATATGCTATGAAATTTATAGGGTACTCACATGCTTGTAATTGGTTGAAAAACAAACTTAGAGTCACATTGATTGCATTCGGCCACCTAAGATTTCTGGACTTAGGAAGCTTGAAACTTTAACCCAATATGCTCATGTGGTTGCCTATGATAAATGCATGGAAATTGTTTAGGGTTCACATGCTTACATGCTATTTGTAACAAATGTTGGACCTTGTATGTTTCGGCCAATGTGGGGTTCTAAACCTAGGAAGCATAGAACCTAAATCAAATATGCATATGATGTTCTTTATGACAAATGTTATAGAAATGAATTTGGGTTCATATGCTTGTATGATTTCATGCAACCTAAGTGAGCCTATGCATGTTTCGGCCACCCTTAGTTGGTTGCGGATTTAGACCAAATTATGACTCATGATGTACTTTCCTTTGCCATGATATGAATTAGGAGAAGTTAACTCGTGATCCATGCATGATTATGTTTTCTTTTCCTTCAATGATATATTATATATGCTCGTTTAAGTATGCTTATGAACCATACATGAGAATGATACCTATATTGGCTATGTGCCCAAATGTGATGGCTACGTGCCCAAATATGATGGCTATGTGCCCAAGACAAGTATGATGGCTATGTGCCCAAGTATGCATGGCTATGTGCCCATTTATGCATACCTTATGAATGACATGAATGGCATAAACATGATATGCTATAAATGACATGAACGTGATATGCTATGAATGACATGAACATGATATGCTATGAATGACATGGACATGATATGCTATGAATGACAAGAATATGATATGCTATGAATGACATGAATATATTATGAAATGATAAAGATATGATATGACATGTATTTTACTTTGAATGACTTGTACCAAAAGGGTGGGCTCCTTATGCGCCCCTAGGTCGAATTACGGGCCTAGTAAAGGGTGGGCTCCTTACATGCCCCTAGGCCGCGCTACGGGTCTAGTTTCATAGTAGGTTCAAGACTAGCTACCTTGGGTCTACTTAGGATGCGCGCATTATGTATGTATGTGGTACTAAGCCGGGCCCCTTTCATGCTGAGATTATTTTCAAGTACTATATGATATGGTTTTAAGACATCTCACACATGACATAAATCATGTTTTGAAAGGCATATTGCACATGACATTACCCATGTTTTAAAGGACATCTTGCATCCATGCTTACGATATGATGTGAAATAATGCTTACAATTATGCTATGATATGATGCCTTGATGTTATGAAAAGAAATGTCATGATGCTTTCACTTAAGCTATGATGTACACTTATGCTATGATGTGATATATGCCATGATATGATGATTTCTTATGCTATGATATGATATATGTCATGATATGATGATTTCTTATGCTATGATATGATCTATACCATGATATGATGATTACTTATGCTATGATATGATTTATGCTATGATATGATGTTACTTATACCATGATAAGATTTATGCCATAATATGTTGTTTACGTTATGTTACGATATTATCGAAATTCATGCCATGATATGATATGTTTTTAATTATATGATGATATGAGTGTCATTTATTCTATGATGTATGATATGATGATTTTACATGATATGTTGGTTTTTGTGAGTAGGAAAGGATCTCACTAAGCCTTGAGTGCTTACAGATGCTTTTCCTTGTACCACAGATAAAGGTAAAGGATGGATAAACTAGAGGAGCAGCAGGAAGGGGCAAGAGATGTGTGATGGTGACTTGGCTAAAGAAATAAAATGACCTGCTTAAGTGAACTTATGAATAATATGTTATGTTATGTTGATGTCTTTCATGATTCCCTATGCATGTGTTAGAAATGAATAATATGACTATTTAAGTTGAACCATGCTATTTCATGCTCATATGCTTAGTATGATTCTAAAAAAAAAAAAAAAGAATATGCTTCCACTGTATGTATGATTATGTATGCTAAGTCAAAGAAAGTGACCCCGCCCTCTATAGGCAGGAGAGATAGTAGTAAAAGGGTAGGCGTCACAGGTTGGTATCAGAGCCAGGTTAGCCATCTCACTGCACACATCAAGCCTCCATCCTGCCGCTCCAAGTAAGAATTTTCTATGCTTACTTTATTTTACGCCTGATATGTTTATTTAAGTATACATGCCTATCTTATTGTTATGATTTTTAGTCTAGGGATATATGATGGTAGGATAGGATTGACGATAACATATGCTAGGTCGTGTTAAGAATGATAACTACCTTATGTTAGTCTAGTTAGGAACTATAACGACTTATGCTAGCATTGTTGTTATTTATGAAGATAATCATGGCTGCTAGAAGACGCGGTGGCAGACCCGATGAGACAGTAACTCCACCAGACCTGACCTAGGTAGTCACAGACCTCCAGCGTCAGATCACCGAACAACAACAATTGATCACTACTCTGATTGGTCAGCAAGGAAATCCGGTCACCCCGCCAGCAAATCAAAACACTATGCCCGTCATACCTACAGCTGCCCCGGTGCCACCGGTAGCCCCTGTTCCAGTAGTCCGATAGGAGACTTATTTGATAGAGTGGCTGAGACTAAAGCCGGAGAATTTTACGGGTACATGTGAGCCATGGGACGCCCAGGCTTGGTTCAAGACGGTGGAAAATATCGTAGAACTGCTGGATTGGCCCATACCGAAAAAGATCAAGTGCGTGTCTTTCTGTTTTTCCGGAGACGCAAGGATGTGGTGGAAAAGAGTTAAGGCCAAGAGACAAGTCAATCTGATGAACTGGGAAGATTTCGAAGCAGAGTTTCTGGAGGAATATTTTCATATGCGAGTGACAAATCGGCATTATGACGAGTTCACCGAGTTTCGGCAAGGCAATTTATCAGTTAGTAATGCTGTGAAGCGCTTCAACCGCCTCGCACGCCTATGTCCAGAGTTGGTCAGCACGGAAAGAGAACGGGTCAGACTAATGTTGAAGATGCTCTGACCTGAAATAGCTTTGAATGTGGCCGGTGGAGTTAATAGACCGCAAACCACGGAAGAGCTAGTCAGCAGTGCCTTGATCACCAAACATTATCAAAAGGCGATGAACGAAGGAAAGAGTATAGCACAGACGGGAGGACAAAAATCGCAGAGTACCAAGACGAACTGGAAAAGAAAATAATGGAACAACAGTAAAAGTGGTTCAGCAAATAAGCAGCCGAGATACCCTCGGTGTGCCACTTGCGGAAAGCAGCATTCCGGAGTATGCCACCAGGGTACAAGAAAGTGCTACAATTGTGGACAGGAAGGACATATGGTCAGAGACTGCCCTACCTGGTTCCAGGTACCATCTCAGCAGAATGACCGGAATGGGAGTACCCCCGCACAACTACATCATATGCAAGCAGCTCTGGAAGGGACTCTGATTAGCCAAGGGAGATTAGAAGCCTCACCAGTGACGACGAATGCCAGGGTTTTCTCTCTCACCAAGGAGGACGTGGCGAGTGCTTCTACAGTGGTCACAGGTCAGCTATCTATTTTCAGTCAGTATGCTACTATATTATTTGATACTGGAGCAACCCACTCGTTTGTCTCCACACCCTTCACGAAAAAGTTAGAAGTACCACCACAAGTCATAAATGGCAAATTCTTAACAACCTTGCCTTCGGAAGAAGTGATGCCTTCTGATTAGATGTTGCGAGCCGTGCCTATCCGAATCGCAAACAGAGAACTCTACTGCGATCTGATAATACTCGACATGCAGGATTTTGATATTATACTAGGCATGAATTTCCTGAGCAAGTACGGCGCTTCAATCGAGTGCCATAAAAGAAAGGTAGTCTTCCGACTGGAAGCCGAACTGAGGTTCGAATTTATTGGAGAACCAAGAAAAGGAATTGAGGGATTCTTATCAGTTATAAAGGCGCAGAAGATGCTAGATAAAGGATGTACTGGCTTTCTAGCACAAATGGTCGACGCAAGTCGAACCAATGACCAGAAACTAGAAGATGTCCCGGTAGTATGCAAATATCCAGGGGTATTTCCCGATGAATTACCAGGATTAGCCCCTGATCGAGAAATAGAATTCGAGATTGAATTGATTCCTGGCACTAAACCGATCTCTAAAGCACCCTACCGAATGGCGCCGGCTGAGTTGAAGGAACTACAGGAAAAACTATCGGAGTTACTTGACAAGGGACTTATCCGCCCTAGTCACTCCCCATGGGGAGCTCCGGTACTGTTCGTAAAGAAGAAGGATGGATCCATGCGAATGTGTATAGATTACTGAGAACTAAATAAGGTGACAATCAAGAACCGGTACCCTCTTCCACGGATCGACGACTTGTTCGACCAATTGAAGGGTGCAACCGTCTTCTCAAAGATTGACCTGAGGTCCGGCTATCACCAGGTGAAAGTGAAACAGGGTGATATTCCGAAGACGACATTTTGAACAAGATACGAACACTATGAGTTTATAGTTATGCCCTTTGGTGTAACTAATGCTCCTGCTACCTTTATGGATCTGATGAATCGGGTATTTACGGCGTATCTCGACAAATTTGTGATCATTTTCATTGATGATATCCTCGTCTATTCCAGAACCCCAGAGGAACACGTTGAACACTTGAACACAGTGCTACAGAGCCTTCAGGAGAAACAACTATATGCAAAGTTTTCCAAATGTGAGTTCTGGCTTGATCGAATATCATTCTTGGGTCATGTTATCTCCAAGGACGGAGTAATGGTGGATCCAAGCAAGATCGAAGCTGTAAGTAACTGGAACAGGCCAAAGAATGCCAGCGAAGTCAGGAGTTTTCTCGGACTTGCAGGCTATTACAAGAAATTTGTAGAAGATTTTTCCAAAATTGCAGCCCCTATGACAGTTCTCACCAAAAAGAACAAAAGGTATGAATGGACGGATGACTGCGAGAAGAGTTTCACAGAATTAAAAAGGAGACTGACTAGTGCGCCGATCCTTACTCTTCCGGATTGTGACAAGGGCTTCGATATGTACAGCGATGCCTCCATATTAGGCCTAGGAGTTGTACTCATGCAAGACGGAAAGGTCATTGCCTACGCCTCTAGACAACTTAAAGAGTATGAAAAGAATTACCCCACCCATGACCTGGAACTAGCAGTCGTGGTCTTTGCGCTCAAAACATGGAGACATTATTTATATGGAGCTCAGTGTAAGATTTACACCGACCACCAGAGTCTGAAATACTTCTTCACACAGAAAGACCTGAATATGAGATAACGTAGATGGCTCGAACTAGTCAAAGACTATGACTGCGAGATCTTTTATCATCCAGGAAAGGCGAACAAAGTGGCTGATGCACTCAGCACGAAGTCTTGTGCCACCTGATGTCGCTATTCTAAAGTTCGAGGATGAACTTTCTATGAGGTATGGGGTACTGTAACACCCACGAATTTCTTAAGCTAAGTATGTGAAGATTTTCTCTTAGAATAAAAGAAGATAAGATAGAACCAAAAATATATAAAAGAAAAGGAATTGGTCAAGGATTGAACCTTGAACCTTCTTAAGATAAGGATTATGGAATTACCACTAGACCATCATAAGTTATTGTTGAAAAGAGAATGGAAATTTTAGATAAAGATAAAAGTATGATTAGGAGAAGGAAGCCAGAAAACATCAAGTAACTTTCTTCCTCCTTCTCTTGATTAAGAAGCAAGACAAGTTGTCTTTTCCTTCCTCACTCTTTTTCCATTTTCGTGGAGATACAAGAGAGAATGAGAGGAGAGGAACTAAGGGGATGAATGAAGACATTTTCTTCATCATTAAGAGAATAAAGGTGAGTTAAGAAGAAGGGAAAGCAAAGTTTCTTTTTGCTTCTTACTCCCACATAGCTTAAGAGGAAAAACAAAGAAGGGATTTTATTTTTCTTCACTTTTTCTCACCATTGCCGTGACCTAGAGCATCCCCCTCTCCCCTTTCCAAAAATCCAACTAAGGTTTTCTCCCTAAGAAAACCAAACCACAAGAAGGAATCCTCAAGATCTACCTCTCCCAAGCAAGAGAAGCAAAAAGGAGCACTAGAGGGAGAAGCTCTCTTCTTCCTCTTCACAAAGGGTATCTTCTCTTAGGGAAAAGACCAAGCAAGAGGAAGTGAGTATCCTCTCACCTGTGGTACAAGTTGTTATATGATTTTGTTCGAGTTTAGATGGATTAACAACCTAGGGTTTCTTTTGGGAACTTTCGGCCATGACACTTGTAAGGCTTATGGAAGCTCAAAACCAAAACCAACATGCTTAAGTTTTTTTTTCTAATGATATGCTATGAATATGACCTTGATATTTCATGCTTGTATGTGGCTTGGAGTTAGGTAATACCCTACCTTAGGGTTCGACCATGAAGAGACTTAAAACCCTAGGGAAGCTCAAGTTAAAAACTAACATGCTTATGATCTCTTCTATGATGTGATATGAATATTTTCTTGATGATTTATACTTGTATGTTGCTTAGAACTAGTAGGACCTTACCTTAGGGTTTCGGCCATGAAGGGATTAAATACCTTAGGGAGGCTCAACTTCAAATCTAGCTTGCTTATGTTTTACTTTATGAAAGGATATGAAGATAACATAATGCACTTGAGATTTCATGCTTCTTAGGGTTAGGTTTTCACATGGTGAACTTTCGGCCAAAATGAAATGTAGGGCTTAGGCAAGCTTAAATTCAACCCTAACATGTTTATGTTCTTCTTTATGATATGCTATGAAATTTATAGGGTGCTCACATGCTTGTATTTGGTTGAAAAAAAAATCCTAGAAGAAGTATCAAGTATGAAGTTTCCCATAATATGTTATGAATGTTCTCTTGATGTTTTATACTTGTATGTTGCTTAGAACGAGTAGGACCTTACTTTAGGGTTTCGGCCATGAAGGGATTAAATACCTTAGGGAGGCTCAACCTCAAATCTAGCTTGCTTATGTTTTACCTTATGAAAGGATATGAAGATAACATAATGCACTTGAGATTTCATGTTGCTTAGGGTTAGGTTTTCACATGGTGAACTTTCGGCCAAAATGAAATGTAGGGCTTAGGCAAGCCTAAATTCAACCCTAACATGTTTATGTTCTTCTCTATGATATGCTATGAAATTTATAGGGTACTCACATGCTTGTAATTGGTTAAAAAACAAATTTAGAGTCACATTGATGGCATTCGGCCACCTATGATTTGTGGACTTAGGAAGCTTGACACTTTAACCCAATATGATCATGTGGTTGCCTATGATAAATGCATGGAAATTGTTTAGGGTTCACATGTTAACATGCTATTTGTAACCAAATGTTGGACCTTGTATGTTTCGGCCAATGTGGGTTTCTAAACCTAGGAAGCATATAACCTAAATCAAATATGCTTATGATGTTCTTTATGACAAATGTTATAGAAATGAATTTAGGTTCATATGCTTGTATGATTTCATGCAGCCTAAGTGAGCCTATGCATGTTTCGGCCACCCTTAGTTGGTTGAGGATTTAGACCAAATTATGACTCATGATGTACTTTCCTTTGCCATGATATGAATTAGGAGAAGTTAACTCGTGATCCATGCATGATTATGTTTTCTTTTCCTTCCATGATATATTATATATGCTCGTTTAAGTATGCTTATGAACCATGCATGAGAATGATACCTATATTGGCTATGTGCCCAAATGTGATGGCTACGTGCCCAAATATGATGGCTATGTGCCCAAGACAAGAATGATGGCTATGTGCCCAAGTATGCATGGCTATGTGCCCAAGTATGCATGGCTATGTGCCCATTTATGCATACCTTATGAATGACATGAACATGATATGCTATAAATGACATGAACGTGATATGCTATGAATGACATGAACATGATATGCTATGAATGACATGGACATGATATGCTATGAATGACAAGAATATGATATGCTATGAATGCTATGAATGACATGAATATATTATGAAATGATAAAGATATGATATGACTTGCATTTTACTTTGAATGGCTTGTACCAAAAGGGTGGGCTCCTTATGTGCCCCTAGGTCGAATTACGGGCCTAGTAAAGGGTGGGCTCCTTACGTGCCCCTAGGCCGAGCTACGGGTCTAGTTTCTTAGTAGGTTCAAGACTAGCTACCTTGGGTCTACTTAGGATGCGCGCATTATGTATGTATGTGGTACTTGTTGGTTGCTACTCGGAAAGCCTAGAGGTTCCACTGTACAAAAATTTTGTACAAAGGTCTGAACCTTTTCCTAGCTACCATGTGTTCTTTTAAATTAAATTTTGGATCGCCTGCGGAACTTGACACGTTTGATCCAAAACTTAATCTATTTGTTCTTTTAGGTTTTGACTTGGATCTCCTGCGGAACTTAACACGTTCGACCCAAGTCACCTTAAGTTATTAATTCCATTAAATATTAATTTCCATAATCGGTTCCCAGTACTGACGTGGCGAGGCACATGACCTTCTTGGATATGGGAGCAACCACCACCGACTAGACAAAACCTTTTATAGAAAGCTAATATTTAATTTCCTAAAATAACTTTAGGTTAACCGAAAAGAACAATCAAATCACAAGGAAAAGAAAAACAAAAGAACACTATATCGAAAACAAATTCGAAACTCTAGAATCGTATGCCTCTTGTATTTAGTATTATTTCCAAAAATAACTAGTATGATGCGGAAAGAAAAATTACTAGTTATACCTTTTAGAAAAACCTCTTGATCTTCTACCGTATTCCTCTTCTAACCTCGGACGTTGTGTGGGCAACGATCTTCCGAGATGAGAACCACCAAGCACCTTCTTCTCCTCCTAGCTAGGTTCGGCCACAAAAAAAAATAAAGCTTCACCAAGGAAGAAGAAAAACACCAACCAAGCTCCAAGAGATGCAAGCTTTCTCTCCTTCTTCTTCTTCTCCAAGTAGTATCCGGCCTCCACAAGAGCTCCAAGCAATAGAGAATTTCGGCCACCACAAAGAAGAAGAAAAGGAGAAGATGTTGGCCGGCCACACCAAAGAATAGGAGAGGGAGAATAATAGAGGTTGTTTTTTGTGAAGGCACCCTCACCCCTTCTTTTATATTCCTTGGCCTAGGCAAATTAGGAAATTTAATTACAATAAAATTTCCTTAATTCCCTTGACATGATTTAATTGAGAAAAATAAAATAATATTTCCCCAATTAATCTCTAATGGCCGGCCACATCAAGAGGAAATAAATTAGACAAGTTTTAATCAACAAATTAAAACTTCCTAATTTGTTTCCAGAAATTTTAAAAATAAAATTTCTCTTTAAAAATCTCTTCATGGTTGATAAAAGGAAATTTCTATAATTTTAATTTTATCAACATGTGGATAATTTTAAAGAGAAAATAAAATATCTCACCAATCTACAAATAAGGAAAGAGATTTAATCTCTTTCTTTAATCTTTTGTAGATCGTTTACAAGAGAGATATTTTAATTTTAATTCTCTTTAATAAATTATTTCTTCCACATAATAAAAACTAAAATTAAAATCCCTTTTTAATTTAATTTGGCCGGCCCCCACTAGCTTGGGTTCAAGCTACGGCCGGCCACCCAATTTTATACCTAGGCCGGCCCTAGCTTGGTTCCCAAGCTAGCTTGGCCGGCCCCCTATTAGTGGGTATAGAAGGTGGGTATAGGTGGGTATAGTACTCTATAAATAAGAGGCTACGATAGGGACCGAGAGGAGGAATTGATTTTGGTCTCCCGATAAAATTAAGCATCCCGTGTTCGTCCCGAACACACAACTTAATTTTATCAATAATAATTCATTCCACTACAGAACTATTATTGAACTACTGCACCAATCCCAAATTACATTTTTGGGCTCCTTCTTATTATGAGTGTGTTAGTCTCCCTGTGTTTAAGATATCGAATGTCCACTAATTAAGTGAATTACTGACAACTCATTTAATTAATATCTTAGTCCAAGAGTAGTACCACTCAACCTTATCGTCATGTCGGACTAAGTTCACCTGCAGGGTTTAACATGACAATCTTTATGAGCTCCTCTTGGGGACATGATCAACCTAGTATCTCTAGGACACAGTTTCTTTCTATAATCAACAACACACACTATAAGTGATAACATTTCCCAACTTATCGGGCTTATTGATTCATCGAACTAAATCTCACCCATTGATAAATTAAAGAAATAAATATCAAATATATGTGCTTGTTATTATATTAGGATTAAGAGTACACACTTCCATAATAACAGAGGTTTTTGTTTCTTTATAAAGTCAGTATAAAAGAAACGACCTCAAATGGTCCTACTCAATACACTCTGAGTGTACTAGTGTAATTATACAGTCAAGATAAACTGATACCTAATTACACTACGACCTTCCAATGGTTTGTTCCTTTCCATTATGGTCGTGAGCTACTGTTTATAATTTATAAGGTACTGATAACATGATCCTCTGTGTGTGACACCACACACCATGTTATCTACAATATAAATTAATTGAACAACTACATTTATCATAAATGTAGACATTTGACCAATGTGATTCTTATTTCTAGATAAATGTTTATACCAAAAGCTAGGCTTTTAGTATACACTCTAACAGTACTAAGCCGGGCCCCTTTCATGTTGAGATTATTTTCAAGTACTATATGATATGGTTTTAAGACATCTCACACATGACATAAATCATGTTTTGAAAGGCATATTGCACATGACATTACCCATGTTTTAAAGGACATCTTGCATCCATGCTTACGATATGATGTGAAATAATGCTTACAGTTATGCTATGATATGATGCCTTGATGTTATGAAAAGAAATGTCATGATGCTTTCACTTAAGCTATGATGTACACTTATGCTATGATGTGATATATGCCATGATATGATGATTTCTTATGCTATGATATGATATATGCCATGATATGATGATTTCTTATGCTATGATATGATCTATACCATGATATGATGATTACTTATGCTATGATATGATTTATGCTATGATATGATGTTACTTATACCATGATAAGATTTATGCCATAATATGTTGTTTACGTTATGTTACGATATTATCGAAATTCATGCCATGATATGATATGTTTTTAATTATATGATGATATGAGTGTCATTTATTCTATGATGTATGATATGATGATTTTACATGATATGTTGGTTTTTGTGAGTAGGAAAGGATCTCACTAAGCCTTGAGTGCTTACAGATGCTTTTCCTTGTACCACAGATAAAGGTAAAGGATGGATAAACTAGAGGAGCAACAGGAAGGGGCAAGAGATGTGTGATGGTGACTTGGCTAAAGAAATAAAATGACTTGCTTAAGTGAACTTATGAATAATATGTTATGTTATGTTGATGTCTTTCATGATTCCCTATGCATGTGTTAGAAATGAATAATATGACTATTTAAGTTGAACTATGCTATTTCATGCTCATATGCTTAGTATGATTCTAAAAAAAAAAAAAAGAATATGCTTCCGCTGTATGTATGATTATGTATGCTAAGTCAAAGAAAGTGACCCCGCCCTCTCTAGGCAGGAGAGATAGTAGTAAAAGGGCGGGCATCACAACTTTGGGCACGCAGCTCTGATTTAGTACAGGTTTTCATCCGCAGACAGATGGACAGTCAGAGCGCACCATTCAGACTTTAGAGGACCTGCTGAGGTCGTGTGTTATGGTTTTCGGAGGCAGTTGGGAGGACCACTTGCCATTGGTAGAGTTCGCCTACAACAACAATTTTCATTCGGCTATCCAGATGTCACCGTTTGAGGCATTGTATGGTAGGCCGTGTTGGACACCCACCCTCTAGGATGAGGTTGGGGAGGCCCAGCTGTTGGGACCTCATAGAGCTCAGCAGGAGGCAGAGTTGGTCCGTATTATCAGACGGAGGATATTAGAAGTGCAGGACCGCCAGAAGAGTTATGCTGATCGGAGATGCAGACCTTTGGAGTTCTCTATTGGTGATCATGTTTTTCTACGAGTTTCACCCACGAAAGGGGTGAAGAGATTTGGCCTCAGAGGGAAGTTGGCTCTGCGATACATTGGCCCTTTCCAGATCCTGGAGAGGATTGGAGCAGTAGCTTACCAGCTAGCACTACCACCGTCCCTGGCAGGAGTCCACGATGTATTCCACGTATCTATGCTGAGAAGATACGTACCTGACCCGATGCATGTGCTGACAGATGTCTCAGTTCCAGTTCAGCCTGATGTCACTTATGAGGAGGTTCCGGTACGGATTTTGGACCGGAAAGAGCGTCCGTTGCGGAACAAGACTATCTGACTGGTTAAAGTCGGATGACAGCATCATTCGGATGAGGAGGCTACTTGGGAGCTCGAGGATAGCATCCGAGCTCGATACCCCCATCTTTTAACTTGAGATATGTGATTTAATTTACCGTTCAACATTTATATTCTATATCTGTTGTTAGTACATGCTGATGGTAGACAACGAAATTTGGAGACCAAATTTTAATTAGTGGGGGAGAATGTAAAATACCGAAAGTAGGCGAATAATAATAAGGGAATTTTACGAAATTTTTAGAAATTTTTCAGAAATTTTTCAGAGCTCGTACGGACGAGTTAACGGGGCCCCGGGAAAGCCTGTTTAGGCTACCCATTTAAGCGAGGAAAAGTTTGCTATTCTTTTATTTTCTTTTATTTCATTTCTTTATGTTTTTTCTTTTTTTCTTTTTTTTTTTCTTTTCCTCCGGTTTCTCTCATTCGTTGTTTCCTCTTTGCCCGCGAGCCCTAACCTCCTTCCCTGAGCGGTTTCCTCCCCCTCTCGCGACAAAACCCCTCGTGTCTTCCTCACCGACCGCAGCCATGCCCTAATCGGCCGAGCCGTTTCTCCTCAGCCCTAGATCTTTGGTCGATTCCTCCTCCTCTCTGGGCTCGCGACACCGCCGGCCTCCCTTCTGCCCTAGCGTTGGCTGCCACCACCTCTGTGCCCTAGCCTCTCCACCGACTCCGCCTCCCGATTCCCCTCCCCTCCTCTGGTCCGACGAGACATCGCCGGACCCTCCTCTATGCTTGTGCCCTAGCAATCCCGACGCCACTTCCTCGCCACTACCGCTCCTCTTCCCCCAAGTGCTGGCGACGATCTGCCACCGCTGACCTACATCGCCAGCGACGCCAAGCACCCCTACACAGCGCCGCACGGAGGTGCCGCCGGCATCCCCTGTGCCCTAGCACCCGCAGACGACCGCTCCCTCTGCTGCGATTTGGCAGCACCACTGACACCCCGATTTCCTCTTCCTCCTTGTTCTTCTCGACACCGATCAACTCTCGAGAGCAGGCAGCCGGTCTCCTCTTCGTTACTGCCGGTCTCCCTTCTTCCCTCTATGACTCTGTCGACCACTGGATGGGGAGACACCAGTCGGTCTTCTCCCATTGCTGCTCCCTCTGCCTTGTTTATCACCAGTGCAGCAACTAGGTTTCATCAGAGAGGAAACCTTGAGTCAGATTTGAGGTAAGTGTTATACCCTCACTGATAAATTGGGTACTTGATTGTTGCTGTGGTGTTCTTGGTCTAGCTCACCTTGTTCCAGCATCATTAGGGGGGGGGGGGGGGCTGTGAATTGAAGGAAGGATTACAACGAACTTTTGTGTGTTGTGGATTAACAGGAGAGGTTCTGGATTGAGGGCAAGGAGTTGTTTGTTTCTTGCTGTAGCTTAAATCCAAATTTAGTCAGTTAGTTTTGGATTTGTAATCTAAGAGTTGATTAGGGATTATAAAACTAACCCTAATTAACCGTTGGATTTTATTTAGGTAGGTTGAGGATTATGGTTTAGGGTTTTGCCCTAAATAATTCTTAGGAATTTTATTTAGCTATTTATGTAAATTGTAGCTAAATAAAATATATCTATATTGGTGACACAGGACTTTGACGCGAGACAATTATCTCGACGTAGGATTGGACCGATTGGACTTTTCGATTGGAGGCGGGTACTTTTGACTTTATGTCTTTGATATGCATAGCAGTGAATTTAACAAATAGCAATAATTATGTTTCTTATTTGTTTCAGTTAGTCACTACCCGATACCTGTTACATGCTTGGTTGATTGCTTGTTTTGCATCTCATGTTATTACTTACCTGATTATACATGCCTATAGGGGTAGTGATATAAACATGCTTCACTATGTTCAGGACCTAGGTGTGATGCCTTATCTGATCTGTGTACCCTTGATATGATTTATTGATTATGGTGCACATCATATATGTATATAGATTGGTTCAGTATATTACCATGCTTAGTGTCATGCACCATTCGCATGATTGCATGCTGTGTGATAGATTACTCCATTATTGTCGAGCACATCACCAGTTTCATCTCTATTCGGTGCTCCATTGTGACGCTCATGGGTAGCGTGATGCAGTGTGGTAGCACGTCAGTTTATCTCTGTTCGGTGCTCCATTGGTCCGCTCTTCGGTAGTGTGACGTAGCGTGGTAGCACGTCAGGGATCCCTCCCCGTCATGGAGTACCGGGAGATGAGAGGATTGCGCTCCCCCATTTATGATTTGGGGTAGGAGTATGTGTGTACTCCGACAACATCCCGTCCACTCGGTCACTCATCAGGAGTAGTGATGCAGAGTGCACGGTTGTCACATCCTTACCCGCTCGGTCCCACCATTGTGTGTGAAATGGCTGACTGACGTCAGGGGTGACTATGACTGCATTGGCATCATACGCATTGATGCATTTATTTCTTGTGATTGTGTTTGCTGCATTTATTTGCTGCATATTGGTTGGATGCCCATGCTTGACATGCATACAGGATTTCTATACCTCTCAGACTATTTATCCTTGTACCAGGTCCTGATTAGTACAGTATTCTCCTGTTTACTTCAGTTTGCATTTACTTTTATTACGTTAGGAGACTGTACGCATGATTAGTGCTAGATGTTATTTCCTTACTATGTATATCAGTTGTTACCCGCTGAGTGTTGGACTTACACCCTCCTCCGTTGCAATTTTTTTTTCAGGTTGATGCTGTCCGGAGGAGTTCCAGTCGCTAGTCCCCTACAGACCGCGAGGACGTGTGGTTTATCTTTTGGTTTTCTTTATCAGACTAGTTCTGTTTGATACACTTGGATTATGGTTTTTGTGTTATGGATATTGCACTGTCGATGATTTTTATTCGATATGTTTTACTATATACCTGCCTAGACGGCAGAAGAGGTGAGTCAATTTTATCGTCGGATTTGAGTTTTATGAGTGTAGTGGAGTAGGGTTGGTTTTGAGTCTGCTTATCACTGTTCAGTTTGTTTACTATTTAACTGCGTGGTTGTGTCAACCAGAGGCTGAAATTGATATAAACTGCGTGGATGTCTGTGTTATTATTTGTTTATTATTGTTATTATTCCAGCCGCATGTGGCTGAGGTCTATGGTGATGTAGTAAAGTTTCAGATTGTCCGCCGTACAGGGGAGATGGTGTCGAAATTTCTTCGGACAGGGACTCCTCCGGGGCATGACACTACCCTAGATCCGATGACTCAAGTTATCATACCTCCCCCCTCCTTTCGATGCTTCCTAGGGGTTTGCCTTTATAAACCCTAAAGGTTGTTCGCCGTCATCTTCTCACCCTTGTGGTTACTTTCGACTCTTCCATTTTTCCTCGGCTCTTTCCGTTAAGTCTTTGCTCTGCATTTGTTTCTTTTGAGCGCCTTTTCTTTTTCTTTTCATCCTCCCCCGTGTCCACATGGTTGAAGGTAAAGAGATGTCCTGGTATTCATATTAAATTTCAGACTTATATGATAGCGACTTGTTCTAGACCCGTACTAACCTGCACCTTACTGAAGACTATCAACTACAAGCTCCCCGACCGAATGAACACCCTTCGTCTCCTCCCCGAGGCTTTGTAACTTTCTTCAAGGATCAACTCTTGGGAGGTCTTCGCTTTCCTCTTCACCCAATTTTCTCTTCCTTGAGTCAATATTTTGGTATCCCACTTTCGTAGTTTGCTCTCAATGCTTTTCGTGCTATCTGTGGTATGATTATCCTCTGTAGGGTGTACCAAATTCCTTTAACTGCTCAACTTTTCCACCACTTCTATTCTCTCAAATGATCCGATCCTGGCGTGTTTATGGTACAATCCAGGGTCAGGTGTAAATTCTTCTCTGATATGCCTTCCTCCAACAAATGTTGGAAATCTCACTTCTTCTTTATCAAGCTGCCCGAGGCGATAACTTGGCCGACCCAATGGTGCTCCATTCTTCCTTCACCCTTTGAACTGTCTGAACACAGGCATCAACCTACTTGCCCAACAGCTTCAGCAAAATTAAAGGGAGTCTGCCTTCTCCTATCCGTAATATTACTAGAATGTTTTTTACATTATTTTGGACTTAGCCCGATCCCCGTAGCTATAGGAGCTCCATTTGGTAAGACTTTGCTTTTTCTTCCACTCATCTTCACTAACTGAGGTATTTCCTTCCTGTTTTGTAGAGGCTACAATGTTTCGGGCCTACTCAGCCGACTCGGCCAGGATGCCGAGCAATATTTTGAAGGCCGTGGGAGAGGAAATTGAAAAAGGCCTCGCCACTCCCTCAGCCACTTCCTCTCATGAAATAGCGGAGGAGCCATCAGAGTCCTCCGGCCAACTTCTTCTAGAAGCTGCTCTTCCAGAGACTGGCTCTATAGCTCTGGAGCCCATCTGGAAGAGCAGACTCTTTCTCCATCCCCAGATAAGTGCCTGCGCCTCCAGCGTAAGCGTAAACGAGTCATACCATCCGTTCAGTCGTCTCCTTCACTGCCTTCTCTCGGGCAGGCTTCTTCCCAAGTGCCAAAGGTCCGAGTTAAAACAACTAAAACCCCTGTTCCAGAATCTCCTCTCGCGGCGGAAGTCCCCGTACCTACTCCGGTCCGGGTCTTAGCCCCCGAGCAGATTAAGCCTTCTGCCGGAGACCAGTCCGGGAGTTCTGCGACCCCTTCCACAGCTCCTGTTGCCTCCCCCCCCCCCTTCATCTGCTCGTACAAGGGCTCAGTCCAGCAGGAGTAAATACGATTTCATTGCCTCTTGGAACCTGCCCTATGTACTTAGGCTGGATTCGGCAAGGGGTTGAGCAAATGTGGGTGGCACTTCTCCTCTTCGTGGCTAGGTTCAACTTCATGGAGCCCTAGCCACCTCCTGGAGGTCAGCTAATGAGCGGTTCTGGGGAGGCTCCTAGTGGGAAGGGCTGGATCTGGCTTCGCAACATATTATATCGGTGAGTCTTCCTTTTCCTGGCCTGTCTATCTGACATTATTTCTGACTTCCCTCTTTTTGTTTGGTAGGCCTGCTCCGCGAGCCTTAGCTTGACCCAGTTTACCGCCGAGCCGCTGAAAGAGAATGAGTCACTGAAGGCTCGGGTCCAAGAATTGGAGTTGCCACTAACTCCCCGCGACCCGCTCGACCCTCTGACTGCGGACGACCCTCTGGATTCTTATCTTCACACAGTAGGGGAGTCCGCTCAGTCAGCCAGGAATCTGGCTCAGGCGTCGTCCGAAAAGATAATGGAACTACAAGCGGCCCTGCAGACCAGTGAATCGAAATTGACCTTAGAAGGGTAACGTCGTCGCCAACTCGCGACCAATTTGGAGGAGAAAGAGTCAGAACTAGCCACTCTTTCTGCATATCTGGAGGCCCTTCAGAAATCTTATGAGGTTCTGCAGAAAGAGTTGAAAGTCGCCCAAACAGACCTAGTTGTGCGCGCCGATCGGGAAAAGGCTCTCAAGACCCAGCGAGACATTGATCAAGCCACCATTAAGTCCCTCCAAGCAGATCTTCTCAAGGTCCAGGCGGATGCCTCCATCCTTAAACAGGAGAAGGCGTTGGCTCTTGCGGATGCGAACAAGGTCAAGGTCGAGCTGGTGGAGTACCGGTCAGGCGAAACCGATCGCCTCAAAGCTTATAGAATCTCATACGTTAAGTCTACACTCTTTCAAAAGAAGATAGGCGATCTGATTAATTTGATGATCTATTATGGGGGTGTAGGTGTCGTACGCTAGTTGTTTGAACAGGGCCTTCTTCGCTCTACCCCCTCGGATGATTTCCTAGACAGGGCTCGGCTTGTGCGAGAACTTCCTGATGAAGCCTTCCCTTCCTTCCTTGCCGATGATGACTTCTCGGCTATTTCTGTATCTTCCTCGAGCGTTGTACCTCCTACAGACCCTCGACCATAATGTAAAACTTTTAATGTGTAGATGTTCCATATCTTCTGTTATTCACAGTTATTTAATCTTAGAAAATCCATTGGTCTGCTCTTATATGAAATTACTCAAGCCTAGGAAACCTCTCGACAACTATCTCGATCTTAAGAATTTTTTATTTTGCTCTGCTCCTCCCCCAGACCTACTTGTTCCCCGACCCAAGATATGTTTAGACCATGCATCACTACAACAAAAATGTTAAAAGACAACACCATAAAGACAACTGTTTTAGAAGAAGCTGTTGTTAATTTGGTAAAAGACAACGGTTTTTGACAAACCCATTTTCTTTGAGCTCCTCCAAAAAATAAAAGACAACAGTTTTGCAAAAACCGTTGTCGTTGAGCGACTTTTTGTAAAATCAGCAACACCTTTTACAACGGTTTTCTAAAACTGTTGTCTTTAAGTGTTTTTTAGGGGTCAAAGACAACAGTTTTAATAAACCGTTGTCTTTGACTTTATTCTTTCGTCGTTTTTCCCCTTCGTCGTTTTTGTTGTAGCAATGTTTTGCTTCCCTCTCTGAAAATTTTTTGGCACCCTGTTTTCCCCCCTTAGCCTTCCCGAACCCTAAATCCCTCTCCTCATACGATCTTTTCCTCCCTTAGCCTTCCTACCAAAAAACGTCTCTAGTGAAGGAGTCACCGGTGAACCCTCACCCAAGGAGAAGGAGAAGAATAATCCCCAAACTCCATCGCGTCCGCCTATGCTCTCGCCCCCGTCCACCCCCGAGCCTCCGCCTCCCTCTGCCCCAGAAGACGAGAGGGACTTCAAACGCATGGGCAAGATGGCCTACAACTAGGTGATCGCCCTCCTCACCATCTCCGTCGTGCTTCTGCTGACCACCCCCCAAGCGCTCGACCACACCGAACGAGTCTTCCTCTACGTCGCCGGCACCTGCCTCGCCTGCCTCTCCCTTGTTACCTCCGTCGTCCTCATCTACTACTCCGTCCTCAGCCATCTCGGCGCCCAGCTCACAAAAGTACAGTAGAGGGCGATGGGCTTCTCCGCGGTGAACCTTGTGCTGGCTGTCATCTTCCGCTTGGCACTCCTTATCCCCATCCCTCTCTTTCTAAAGATCATGGATCCCATTATTTTGTTAACCGGGCTACTGCTTCTCTCAATTTATTTAACAGATAAAATTAAAGTCACATGAAAAAGAAGCGCAGCTACTACACATCGAATTAATCATTCAGTTGCATATATATCAAACCATTTGATGTTTTAAAATTATGTTCTTTATTAATTGTGGAATGTTCATTCGAGTCTTAGAGTCAGTTTAGTTGCATAGATAGCTCTGAGATGTGTTAATTTGTTGAGTTCAATTAGGAGCTGATTGTCTATCTCTGAGATGTGTTTCTTTTAGTCTTAAAGTTTTGCTTTGATCTTCTTCAAAAAAATGCATGTGTTTCGTTCGAGTCTTCGAGAAGTCTTCTATACTGTAAACTTCACTTTGACCGTTCAACATTCTTGGTGTTCTCATTCAACAATTACATGTTTGCTTATGGATTTTTGGCGACTTTGCTTTAAGCATAAACATCCAAGAGGGAGTCCAACTTTAGCATAGATGGTTGAGGTTCCTTAAGAATCAACATCCAAGGGGAAGGGGGAAGCGAGATCACTGAGGTTTCTTCTTTCCCTCACATTGGAGAGCAATGCTGGTGCTTTTCTTGATCCATTCTTTTTTTTCTTTTCTATCATATTAGCACAGATCAAGACTAGGGATTTAGAACTTCATAGTAGATGGGTTGCTTCCCTTGTTTACATTGTTGCAAGAGGGAGTCCAACTCCCGGATAGAAGATAGAGACGACGCCCAATCCATCTCAAGATTCCATGGCGATTCCTCAGGTCAGTATCCGGATTGCAATCTACATTATGATTTAGTGCAATATGAATGAATTTTTTATGAATCTCTCAGTGAAATCTTTCTCCTCCATGTAGAATCAGTGATCAAGAACAAGCCGTCATCACTAGAATAGAAGAAGAGAAACTCTATGCACAACTCCACTTTTCGGCATCTCACGATCGCCACATAGAATTTCAAGGAAGCTAATTTGATCAGAGATGAGGATTTCGAAAAAGGTTAAAAAGGATTGTTGGATTCCACCAGCCAAGCAACCCTCTTTCTTCCTACTTTTTTTCTTTGCTTTTGCCTCTGTCAAAGCAGAAGCCATTGTTGACGGGGAAAAAGTTCTTTTGCATGAGAAGGAGGTGGCTATCATGTAGCTAAAGTGCGATGGGCTTCAAGGGAACCAAGATGATGATTGTATGCATTAAGGAAGCAAATGTCAAAATCCCTTAAAGGTTGGGTCTAAATTATTTGCTGCTTACTGGATGATAAAGCTAGGACAGTATAAAATATTGACGGTGACATTATTCAATCTGATGCTAACTTGCAAGTCCGCTGTTTTTAAGGAGCTATTGGTATAGACATAGATACCAATGAAACTGAGAACTCTCAGAAGGCTTTATGAGTTCTTGATATTATTTTGTGGCAGCATGCGACAAAATAGTATGTGAATTTCCTTCTAGTCATTTATTGTTGACATTATGGATTACATAATTGTGGGTTTGTTTGTTGCATTTTGATAGTTACAAAAATAATTTTTTAGAGAATGTCTTCTTTTGAGACAATCATTTTTCCAAAACAATCCTAAAAACTTTACTAGCATTGGTGGTGGAGTCATAGGATGCGGAGATTTTCCTTGTAATTTGAGGACTTCACAAGGAGACCTTTCTTTGAGTATTGGTAAGAACTTACAATGTCTCTACACTTCTGCTATTTAGTTTCTTGCATTGTCATTCAATCACTTTATTGTTTTAAAATATTATTATCTTTCTTCTTTGTTGAATATAGATGTCTCTACTACTATGACTGTGTGTCCTAGACCAGTGGTTGGTTTTCTACTTGCAAATCAAAATGTCAAGGATGTATACCAACTGGTCTGGAACAAGGTGATTAAGAATTTGTTCTTTATGTTTATTTTCTAGGTTATTGAATGCCTATATATAATATACCTATTGAGGTAACTTGTTTTAGCTTGCTTGTTTCATTCTTCATATTGTGTCTACTAAGATTATTTTTTTCACTGTTTGTTGTTGTTAGGCTAGAAGAGCTTTGAAAATTTGAGAGTGAAGACAACTCATACAAATCAAGAATTTAAAATCATTGGGATAAGTGACAAGCCTTGCAAAGATGAAATGTGAGTCTTTCCGGGTTGTGTTGTTTTATTATTTGTCAGTATTTTGCAATCAATTGGTTTATAAGAATCATTGAATTTTTGAACCATATGTAATGAAGCATTGTTTTAAGAACTAGGAGAATATGCTTTTATATAAATGGAGGCACCAGTGGCAGGCATCTCCGACATTCGAGAATTTTATTTCAAGAATTTTAGTATAGAATTACTTCATTTCAAGTAACAAAAGATTTGGTATTTTAAATGTATATATATATATATATATATATATATATATATATATATATATATATATATATATTGAACTACTCCTCAGCAGATTTAAATCGGAAAGCATTGCCAGTTAATCCTTAACGAATACAGGGAGAAATTATACAAAGAATGTGTCATAGTAATGCAAGGTGGGTTGCTACTGACCAGCAATAACTTTGGTGTTGTAAGAGAAGATATTGAGAAACATTTGCAAATCTTGATGTCAGTCTCTCGATTTGGTGAGCCCTAAAAGAATATCTACTTAGCTTAATTGTTGTTTTTAAAGTAATTTGCCACTCTCTAATCTTAACAAGTGGTCACTTAGTTACACTTCAAAATTTTAGTATTTCATTTTTAAATATGTTGAACCTCTTGGTTATGAAGGCTTGAACAGACAGGCAAGGATATTGAATATGGTGCAACAACAACTGTCATGTTTGTTAGGAACGATTCCTTGTTATACTCTATCACATAGGTTATATCTCTACATGACACAATTGAAGAGAGAGGAGCATGATGATTAGGAGAAAGTCAACTATGATTGAACTTCCTTAGTAAAATTAACAGATTAAATTCTAGAGTTGTTTGCATAACCAGTACCAGTTATCTATTACAACTATTGGAATATTTATTCTGCTTGCATTTTTCCTTTTGTTATTTGTCAGAGTTACATTATTTTTATTTATTATGATGTCTTTTGCATATGCTTTTCAAAGTTTTTGTTCCCACAGATTCGTGTTTTAGGAATAGTAATGTACTATTATTAAAATCAGTGGAGTGATTTCTCTGTATTGTTGTAGTTCTTGGTCATAAACAAAAAATTAATAATCAAGATAATGATATTCATTCCAAAAGCTTAAACTCTAGACTAAATTCTAGAGTGCAATACTATGCATGCACAAATCATATTTAGAAACCTCTGTCATGAACCATCCAATCTAATAAGGAATTTGATACATCTAAACGTCTCCACATTAACAAACCATCATTTTCTATAAATGTTTACATCTGATGTTAAAACTTCATCATCCTCAAACCATGGGATTATTTAGAATAGTTCATAAGGATCACATTCCTACATTGGAATGCCATTTTTGATATTTATTTTTCATAAAATTCAATACATAATTAATATAAGATAGTTCTATAGTGTTGTAGTGCAAATGTACTATTATTAAAGGTTAAAACAAAATGATAATCTTAAAATTACCAACTTGTGTTGGAAAGCTTGCAATGCTCCCCTTTGATGGATCAAATCAAGCTCGATTATTATAAGTTAAAGGTAATAACCTGCAGCCAAATGTGATGGATATAGTTTCCCATTAGACGTGTAATGGGCATTTTTCTTGTAGGGGAATGGTTGGCTGATCAAGAACCGGACAAGTAATATATATTACGCGACTTACTTTTCTCCAGAACATAAATAAATAAAGGAAATAATGCCTTCTAGTTTTAAGTCTGAAATTTATTTCTTGTTTTTATTTTTGATTTCTCTTGCATGGCATAATTTTTTCTTCTTGATTTTTCTATTGGAGCAGCTCATGCTATCCGATGGTTTTGGAAGAAGAGAAACAAAATACCAAAATGAAATCTTTCATTTTAAAACTTCATTCTTCTTACATTTATAGTCTCCAGCTTTTCTTGGTGTTTAGAACAAAAGTGAAAAACTAGTTTAGTAAGCCTATCATTGGATTAAGGTATTATTAATTTCCCCACTGTTAAAAACTATTAAAAGACAATGGATTTTATCCTTCCACAATCAGGATTCATTCTCTGGTTGACAATCAGAAACTGAGATTGAAGCGGCAGATATTGAATACTATTTTAGGTACCTTAATATCTGTAAGGTATTTTTTTCAGGCAGTTAATAATTTAAATTGTTTCTGTTGCAGCGTGGATAATCTCTATAAGGACATTTTTCTCCATGGCAAGATGGATGATCAAGGTTGGGTTCCCGTCTCATTGATTGCTACCTTTAATATGGTGAGTAATCCATGTGATTATGGATATGAGGAGTAATTTCATGTTCAAAAAATTTAACTGCGTCTACTTCCTAACACATCACAATATATGCAGGTCAAAAGGGTGACCACGAGAACAACGGTGATATTGAATGCTCTAAGAGATTCGACATAACTTGAAATACAGGTACTTCACCCCATTTTTTCCCCTCTTGATTCTACTCTTATCAGCTATGTTTCTTAAATAATTCATCTTGGTATTTTTCTTCAAAACCTGTTCCTGCAATCATCTACAAGCAGAGAAAATTAGAAGACGAGAGGATTGGATGAGATGTTTACTGCCCTCGATGGAAAATCCAAATGGTCATGGTTCCACGCCTGACTTGACATTGAACCATGATGATTCAGTCATCCACCCCATGCAGACTCTCGGATTAGAGGAATCTTCCAGCCAGGCCAACATGAGTCATACTCAAACTGAGGTAGTACTTGATAGGGGATCAGCATCCTGTAGCTGCAACAGCCAGCAGGGTAGAGATCCAGCTCAACTAGAAGAACTTTGCCGTAGCGGTTCAGATTATGAAATAGGCAGTGACTGAATCATCATGAAATAGTATTTTCACTATTGTTCATTAGTTGTAAATAGAGTTTATTTGTTTATTTGTATTGGGATAAATTTTATTTGAATATGAGATATGTTTTTTCTTTTGTGATTGTAATTCTTGTATAACTAACATTTTGAATGATATTGATGTGGGGAATATTCTTTCTTGATTATGATTCTTTATTATATTTTAAATTGAAATATGATATATTGGTATTAAAAGATAATAATTTAAAAGACAACGGTTTAAAATCGTTATTGTTGTCTATCACCCTCAAAGACAACAGTTAAAAACAGTTGTCGTAGCCCCAAAAACGGTTGTAACTGGCAGAAAAATGCTCTAAATAACAACAGTTTTAAACCGTTGTCTTTTCATTCAAAGACAACGGTTTAAAACCGTTACAAAACTGTTGTCTTTTCATTCAAAGACAATGGTTTAAAACCGTTGTCATAGACCCCCACTTTTAACAACACTGCCAATTACAACGGTTTTAAAGGGCCTACGACAACGGTTTTTAACCGTTGTCTTTTAATATTTTTGTTGTAGTGATGGTGACGTTCTGCCTAGTGCCCCTGCCCTGGGCTTCTGATCGCTTAGGGTCCCGTGCTAGCTCCCTAATTGGGTTCACCCCCCCAAACTTTATCAAACCCAGGCGAAGGAAGGAGAGAGAGAGAGAGAAAACGTGCTAGGATCTCAAACGCTTCGTACTACAGTAGCGCGTTTTCTCGAGGTAACTCCATCATGACCCTCGTACATTGTGCCATTTACTTTTTCCCACATCCTTCACATAGCTTCGTTTTCTGTGATAATCCGACGACCCCTTTTCCTTGGATATCTTAAACCACCTTTATTGTAAGCAGTTGGATGGTGATTTGACCATAATACCCTTATGCATGGATTTCGGCTATAAATAGGACGCCATCTCTATCCCATTGGACTTTTTCACCTGCTTCTGCCTCCTCTCGCTCTCTGCCCCTTCTGGCCTTCCACTTCCTCTTGTCTTATGCTTCGTCCTCTTTCCCTCCACCTTGTACCTGAATTCGTCCTATGCCTTTCCCTACCATCGTTTACCCCCCTGGGGTTTCTTCCTTCGCTGGCGTGGATCTGGATGATCTTCGTTTCACCTACGAAATCTCGGAAGACACGCATATCATTATCCCTAACTTGCTGTACCGGGCCTCCTCTCCTCCAGAAGGATATACCACTTTTTATAAGGAGCAATTTGTCGCGGGGCTACGTTTTCCCATTCACCCCTTATTCTCTGACATAAGTCGCTACTTCAGGATTTCTCTGGGCCAACTTACTCCCAATTCCATAAAGATCCTTACGGATTTGTGGTCCTGTGCGAAGTTTGTGACATATCTTGGTCTGCTCACTTGTTCCATTATTTCTTTACTCCCCGCCAGCAAAGTGAAGGCTTGTTTCGTTTCCAGGCCCACACCCGCACTACTTTCTTTTGTCCTATTCCCTCCTCTGAACCTAACTAGAAGGATAAATATTTTTTCCTTAAGTTTCCTTCCGCTGTGGAATGGCCTACTAGGTGGCAACGATTGCTTCCTGTAGCACCTTATGTGGGGGACTTCAGTACTGATCCCCTCTTCACAGAAGCTCTGGCTCAGTTGAGATGATGGAGACTAGATTTAACGAGACTGCTATCCAAGGACGTGTTGCCCTTCTTCTGGCTGAGCCTCATTTCCACTATTGAGCTGCCTCGCTTCTTGGGTGAGTTCTGCCGGCCCTTGAATGAATTACTTCGCCCTAGCTTTTTGTTATTGTTATTACAACTCTCTTTTACCCATGCAGCCAACACCCTGCTCTGCGCATCAAACGTCCAGCCTCTCCCCTTTAGCGACCAAGAAATAATGCGTAGAGGAAGAATCATATTGGAAAGGAGACCCCCCCCCCCCCCCGCCCTCCTCCCCGGTGGGGCGCCCACTGCACCTCCTCGGTCAGCTCCTCAACCAACTCCCCTATCCGCTCCCCCAACAGCTCCCGAACCTACAGTCCAACCGGCTCTCAGACCACCTTCCAGGCCGGACATACCTCCGGCCAGTCCTTCCTTCTGAGCAGTTTCTCGTGCAGCCCGGCAGGCACGTGCTACTGTTGATCCCATAAGTCGAACTGCTGCCCCTCTTTCTGCTCGACTACCCCGACCTTCGCCTGAAGATTCAGATTCAGACGATCAACCACTGATACATCCATTCCGACACAGAATTGACCTTGTCTGTACTGGTCATCTTGCTACGCAACCTCTGATGGCTGCCTCTAGATCAGTACTCCCAGGTACTTCTGTGCCTACCTCGGAGGTCCTGGAGTGAACTCTTCAAGGGATGCCCCCAATTATCTTTGAAGAAGGCCAAGGCGAATCTTAGCTGCCCCCCAGGGGTCCTGCTTCGCCCCCAACTTCTCCTCCTGCCTCTCCAATCTCAGCGTCCCATCATCCAGGAGCCTCCACTGCGGCTGAAAGACCTACCACTCATGCCCCTGTGGCTGGAGTTGAGGCCGAACCATCTGGATCACAACACCCAACAGCCGGGGGTGATGCAGGAACATCTAGAGTATGATGCCCAACTTACTCACATTTCAGGGCCACTTTACCTTCAGAACGGCACCTTCTGCTCCAAGAAGAGGCCCTTACCACCCGCATCACTATGCGAGGGCTATTGTCTAACAGCTGGCAAGAACACATGGAGCAGATACATTCTTGTTCAGTGCTAGACCAGTTGGACCTGATCGCGGAAGGACTTATAGTCGTAAGCTTCCCATATTATTTCCTTCCCTTATCCCTACTATCCCTGATACTTATCTTTCTGTAGAACCTCGTTGAATCCATGGCAATGAGTCACACAATGTCCGCCCTATATCTAGAGAATAAGGCTATGAAGGTCAGGGTGTCTCCAACCAAATACTGCGGGCTGAAATAGAGAGCTTGAAGAGAGCAAATGCTCTTTATAGGCAATCCCTGAGGGAAGCAGACCAGGAAATCAAGGGCCTTCGTTAGGAAAAAAGCCAGGCCACGTCTCTTCATCAGCAAACCGTGGATCAATTGAATAAGGAGCTGTAATTTAAGGAGGCCCTGTTATAAGAGTAGAGCAAGACTCTAGAATCTCAAGCAGCCGAATTGCGTGCAGTATAGACTGAACTAGCGCAAGCCCACTCTGTTTCCTCTGGAGTTACCATAGCTCTGGGAATATATAGGGCTGGAGAGGACGAACGTTACAGGTTAAGCCGACAGACCTACCTCCATTTTAGAGAGTTTGGCGTCCAGGTCGGGGACCGCTTCATGACCTCCATAGCTTATGGTGCAGCAGGGGCCTTGAGACAACTATATGAACAAGGATTTCTTAAGTCCGCTCCCCTTGAAGACTTCTTATATCATCGTCGTATCTTGAACGAAATGTCCGACAAAGTCTTTTCTGCCTTTAAGTAATTTGTATTTGTATATTGTGTAAGGTGAACTACTCCCTGTTGAATGTTCTTACTTCTTACATTCTGGGTATGAGTCCAAAATGGGTTTGATGATTTACAAAAAGGACGTAACAATCCTGACCAGGCAGTCATTCTTATTGACCGATCGGTAAGTACTCCCGACCGATCTATCCGCCTCCCACAGACCCACACTTATCGGGCCAGGTTTTACAAAAATAAAGTTATCTATGTGCGGTAAGGTCGAAGATAGTTAGCGCTCCGTGGTGGGTCTAGATTTCTACCCCGGTCATCCTGCAAGTAGTAAGCACCCGATGCCAACATTTTAATAATTTTATAGGGCCCATCCCATTGGGGTGCCAACTTGGCTACGCCCCCCACAGGTTTTGCTCACTTCCAGACTAGGTCCCCTTCTCCAAAGAAGCGAGGAACCACCTTTCTATCATAACTTTGCCTCATCCTTTGCCGATAGGCAGCTAGCCTGGCTGTCGTCCGTTCGTGAGTTTCACTAATGAAGTCCAACTCTGCAAGTCGCAGTTCGGCATTCTCCTCGTCGTATAACATTCGCCTAGTGGAAGGCACCCAGATCTCTATAGGTACTACCGCCTCATTGCCATAAACTAGATGAAAGGGAGTGAGGCATGTGCTCTCCCGAGGCGTCGTACGGTAGGTCTAGAGAATACTATGCAATTTTTCCACCCAATCTCCTCCAACATGATCTAGCTTAACCTTCAATCCTCGTACAATCTCTCGGTTGATAACTTCCATCTGTCCATTACTTTGTGGGTATGCTACGGATGTGAAGGCCCGGGTAATGTCAAACCCTTGACACCAGGCTTGGATCTTCCGGCCTTGAAATTGTCTTCCGTTATCCGATATCAGTTTATGGGGTATGCCGAATCTGCACAGAATGTTTTTCCACAAAAACTTAATAACTTCTCTCTCTGTAATTCTGGCCAAGGCTTCGACTTCTACACATTTGGAAAAGTAGTCCACCGCCACAAGCAGAAATCGCTTCTAACCGAGTACCATAGGGAATAGTCCCACAATATCCATACCCCACTGATCAAAGGGACTAGAAACTATGGACGTCTTTAGCATTAAAGTGGGCATATGTATCAGATTATGATGTTTTTGGCAGGATAAGCAAGTACTCACTAACTGCTGAGCATCCTTCTGTAAAGTAGGCCAGAAATAGCCGGCCAGCAGCACCCTACGAGCTAATGTTCTGCCCCCAGCGTGACTGTCGCAACACCCTCAATGTATTTCTTGTAAGGCATGCTCCACCTCTTCCATGTTTAAACCCTTGAGTAAAGGCCTGGAAAATGCCTACTTATATAACAGATCTCCTATCATGGTGTAAGCGTGAGCCTTTTTCCTGACCAGCCGTGCTTCCTCAAGGTTAGTTGGCAAGATACCCCGCTGAAGGTAACTGATCATCAGTGCTCTCCAATTAATAAGCTCGTCCATGTTATTCTGAAGATCTATCTGAGCTATGAGGAATGCCTGTGCTATTGACTTGTCCAAGACTCATGTGGTCAGAGAACTGCCCATTTTGGCTAACTCGTCAGCTCGGCCATTCTCTGTTCTGGGAATCTTGCTCACTGTGACCTCCTTGAACTCTTCTTTCATTTTCTCATAAGACTCTCGATATACCTATAGTTTATCACTATTGATCTCAAAGTTGTCTGCTACCTGCTGGGTTACTAATTGAGAATCCGAGTAGATGATTACTGGGCCAGTTCCCACATGTCGGGTTGCCTGCAACTCTACCAATAAAGCTTAATACTCTGCCTCATTATTAGTGGCTCTGAATTTCAACCGCACAGCTAGCTGGAAGATGTCTTCTTGAGGGGATATCAGAAGGACTCCAACGCCACTTTCCTGCTACGTAGCCGATCCATTCACATATACCTTCCAATTTTCTTCAAAATCAATTTGATGAATCTCGATCAAGAAATCAGCCAAGGCCTGCGCTTTAATAGCCATCGAGGTTGATAAACTATATGATACTCTCCCAATTCTGTCGCCCACTTGATAAGCCGACCCACAACCTCTACATTGGTAAGGGTTTTACCCATGGTGCTATTGGTCAGGACCATGATGGGATGTGCCAGAAAATAAGGCCTTAGAAGTCGAGCCATGAGCACCAGTCCGTAAATTAATTTTTCCAGAGCTGTGTATTTAGACTCAGCTCCCTTTAGTAAATGACTGAAAAAGTACACTGGCCTTTGTACATTGTCTTGCTCTTTTACCAGCACTGCCCCACGGCCTCAAGGGTGGCTAACAGGTAGACCCATAGCGCCTCTCTCGTAATAGGCTTGAACAAAGAAGGCAAGGTCTCCAGATACTTTTTTAGCTCATCAAAAGCCCGCGTGCATTCCTCGTCCCACTGAAATTTGGAGGCTTTCCTGAGTACTTTAAAGAAGGGTGTCACTTTGTCTGCTGATCGGGAGATAAATCTGGATAGGGTTGTTATCCTGCCCACCAACTTCTGAGCCTCCTTTAGGTTTTGGGGAGCCCTCATATCCCGGAGTGCTTGGACCTTCTCATGATTAGCTTCGATTCCTCGCTCGATCACCAAGTATCCCAAGAACTTCCCACCTTTGGCTCTAAATAAACATTTCAGGGGATTTAATTTTAACCCATACTGTCGAAGGGTGCCGCAGGTTTCCTCCACATCAGCTATCAGATTTGCATCTGAGGGGGATTTGATAAGTATATCATCTACATAGACTTCCACGTTATGCCCAGCCTGTTCCCGGAAGATTTTATCCATCATCCTTTGGTACGTGGCACCAGCATTCCTGAGTCCGAAAGGAATGACAGTGTAGCAGAAAGTACCATCAGCCGTAATGAAACTGATCTTCTCCTGGTCCTCCAGGGCTAGGGGAATCTGATGGATGTTAGCTAGAGCCCTAGAGCCAATCATTTGATGATTGTATTTTGGACTTGTTGTATCATATTCTATATAAATAAAAGCATTTGGTTTTTGGTTATTATACTTACTTGTATTTGTGTCAAATAAACTAAGTATAATAACGTCCTTGAGTAGAAGGTTCTTACCTATATCAATCGATTGGTTGAATCAATAGTGAGATGATATAGGAAACACTACTCTAAATCATTCCTAGTCGAGTATTAACATTCAGGGACAATGTTAATGCAATAAGACTAGCATGTAGGTCAACTTGATGACTTGATCTCACAAGTCATGGATATAGAGATATCAAGTTGACACATGGGTATGCATTAGAGAATGTATACTGAATGACCTGCCATGAGAAAGTATCATGGATCGTTATATGAGTGTCATATGCTTTCTCATGTGACTATTAGTATGACTATTGGTCCTTAGACCTGAAGTCACCATGGTTCCCTACATAAGGAGTTATGTACTTTGGTTTCGTCAAACGTCACCCATAACTGGGTGGACTATAAAGGCTATTACTGGTTATATAACGAATTATGCAGAGGGATGTGAGTGATGTAGATGGGATCTATCCCTCCCATATGATGGGAGTGACATCGGTATTCTTGATAGAGTTAGACCACGAAGTGCATGGTCATGCCCAAATGAGTCAACATGAGATGTTGAGCTCATTTGATCGAGTGAGTCTACTTGGAGTTCAAGATTTAGATTGATTAGAGGATGACACGGTCTATGCCTCACATTGATCAATCTAGATGTCTAGGATAGAAGGACAATGCCACATATTGTGAGGAGTCACAATTAGTAGTCACAAGTGATGTTGGATCTCAACATTCTTGTAACTTGGGTAGCAATGATGTATTGCTAGATGCCGCTCATTGGTTATGTTTCTAAAGGAGTTTAGAAACATTGCCAACGTTACAAGAACCTATTGGGTCACACACAAAGAACAAGTGGATGGAAATTAGGTTCATATGATGAACCAATTGGATTAGGTTCATATGATGCACCAAGGATTGGATTCGGATTAATTCAAATTAGACTTATTGAGTTAGACTCAATTAGATTCAATTGTTGAATGAGTCTAATTTAAATTTGATTCATTGAGTCAATTTATATTAATGAATTGAGATTCATTAAATTAAAATTGACTTGAACCAAATGTTAGTTTTAACTCACAAAGGAAGAGAATTGGTCAATTTTGACTTGACCAAATGGTAGTTGAAACATCAAGTTTGACTTGATGTATTGCCACATCATGAAGGTTGACTCATCCTACATGACATGACTAACCTTGCCACATCATCTCCACATCATCAAGGGAGATCAAGAGGTTACACTCCTCCATTTAATGTGGCCGGCCACATTAAATGGGGAGTTACTCATGTGTGGCCGGCCACATAATGAAAAATGGTTTTCATTTTTGGTGGCATTGAATTGGTGTTGAAGGCATCTTCTTCCTTAGCTATCTTCCTCCTCCTTCTCCTCTTCTTGGCTGAGAGTTTCAAGCAAGGTGAAGAGGAATGTGTTGAGTTTCAAGAGAAAGGGTGAAGTGAAGGTCACAAAGGAGGGTACCTAGAGGAGTATGTGAGATTCCTTTTCTTTCTCTCCTTTCTCCCCTTTTAAATCCTACCCGAGAGCCCTAGAAAGTGCTAGCACACTTGTGGTGCACTTCTTCTCCATCTTTGAGTGTTAGAGAACACTTCTTTTTCGTGTGGATATCACTAGAGAGTTGTCTACGTTGACAACTTTGAGATCCGGCATACCGTTGGACGAGCGGGATTTGCGAGGGCACGCTTCAAAGGTATAAAATGTTTTCCTTTGTAGATCTACTGTAGATCATAGTTTGAAACTCGTACTCATATTTTCAAAAGTTTTCTTCTCACGGATACAATGGCTAGGGGGTTTCGGGGTTCCCGCGACGCGAAAAAGCGGTTTTTGATATAATCACAAAATTATTTGATTAATTATTTAATTAATTGTTTTGTGTGTATGTGATGCATGCTAGTTAATTAAGTAATTAATTAGTGCCTTACGATTAGATTAGATCTAAGTCGTGCACATGATACACCCTTCGATTAGATTAGATCTATCAAGTATATGATATGCATCATCGTTTAGATTAGATCTAAATCACGTCAACTCGTAATGCCTACCAAGCCGTGATACCTACCACTACCTCGATCGTATGTTGTTGTTGAATGTGCCAAACCAGAGCAACACATACTATCTTGGTAGGGTACGGAGGGACAATCTTGGTCCCGCCTATCAACGCATGGGTGAGTACAACTCAATTAGATCGAGTATTCCTAGTTAACTCGGTTGGATCGAGTATAACTATAGGCATTCTTCCAACGGTTAGAAAGATAGGTCAAAATCACATATATATTAACTCTCGGGTGTATTATCCAAAGCTAACTCGAGTTTTAATATAAATGTAGATATTGATCCTATAAACAAGAGTTGCATAAAGATGTAATTGGTAATCGTTACCTACCGATCATACTAAGTCTTGGACGTATTAGCCAAAGCTAACTCAAGGGTTAGTATGATGTGGATCTTGTCCCACATGAATTATAGAATTCAGTGGGAGCATCATTTAGTTAAAGGCCTAATTAAATGATTAAGAATATGATATTTATTTCTGCATTTATTTCTGTTGTAGATTACCATGACGTTGAATACGAACACCTTCTCTCTGTGATCTGTCCGTAAGAAGGACAAGCTCAACGGAGAAAATTTCCTGGACTGGTACAGGAATCTAAGAATAGTTCTCACCCAAGAACGTAAACTGTACGTTCTGGAGCAGCCCATTCCAGAGGCTCCTCCTGCCACTGTCACGCGAGCAGACCGAGATGCTTACAAGAAGCATCAAGATGACGCATTAGATGTGTCCTGTCTTATGCTCGTGACCATGAACTCTGAGCTTCAGAAGCAACATGAGTTGATGGGCGCTTACGATATGGTTGAACATCTTTGTCACCTATATCAAGGACAAGCAAGGCACTGGAAGAGGAACTCCAAAGAATACCTGGAAGATCTTACGAAGAAGAGAAATAAGATTTCTACTTCAGATATACATGTTATAGAAGTCAACCTCTCTATTTCTTCATCGTGGGTATTAGATACCGGATGTGCTTCGCACATTTGTACTAATGTACAAGCGCTGAGAAATAGCAGGGGTGAGGTAGACCTACGAGTAGGCAATGGAGCACGGGTTGCTGCTATTGTTGTAGGAACTTACCATCTATCTCTGCCCTCTGGGCTTGTACTAGAATTAGATGATTGTTGTTATGTACCTGCTTTAACTAGGAACATTATATCTGTTTCTTGTTTGGACAAGAAAGGTTTTTCGTTTATAATAAAGAACAAATGTTGTTCCGTCTATTTAAACGAAATGTTCTATTGTAGTGCACCTCTGATAAACGGACTCTATATTCTAGACCTTGAGAGTCCTATCTATAACATTAGTACCAAGAGGTTCAAGTCAAGTGACATGAACCAAACCTATCTCTGGCACTGTCGCTTAGGTCATATAAATGACAAGCGCTTATCCCAGCTCCATAAGGATGGTTTGCTGGACTCATTTGATTTTGAATCTTATGAGATATGCGAGTCATGCCTACGAGGCAAGATGACCAAGACTCCCTTTAGTGGGCACAGCGAAAGAGCGACTGATTTGTTAGGACTCATACATAGTGATGTATGTGGCCCTTTCAATGTCGCTGCTAGAGGCGGTTATAGGTACTTCATCACATTTACTGATGACTTCAGTAGATATGGTTATGTGTACTTGATGACACATAAGTCAGAATCCTTTGAAAATTTCAAAGAATTCAAGAATAAAGTACATAACCAGCTTGGCAAGAGTATTAAGATACTTCGATCCGATCGAGGTGGAGAATACCTTAGCCATGAGTTCCGTGACTATCTAGCTGAGTGTGGGATTCTATCCCAACTCACTCCTCCTGGAACACCACAGTGGAATGGTGTATCCGAAAGGAGGAATCGTACCCTATTAGATATGGTACGATCGATGATGAGTCACACAGATCTTCCGACATACCTTTGGGGCTATGCTCTAGACACGGCAGCTTTTATACTCAACCGAGTTCCATCCAAGGCCGTGATAAAGACACCATATAGGATATGGACTGGGAGAGATGCCCAGGTGTCTTTCATGAGGATTTGGGGTTGTGAGGCTTACGTTCGACGTCAAGTCTCAGACAAGTTAGGACCCAAATCCGACAAGTGCTACTTTATTGGATATCCCAAGGAAACTAAGGGATATTACTTCTACATTCCCAGTCAGCACAAGGTAGTTGTGGCAAAGACTGGGGTCTTTCTAGAAAGGGACTTTGTTTCTAGAAAGACTAGTGGGAGCGCGTTCGATCTTGAAGAAGTTCAAGATGCGAACAATAGCACTGATGCCTCGATGGAAATTGAACTGGAACCACAAAGTGTTGTGGATGATGATGTTCCACAAAGAGTTGAGGAACAACAACCAGTTCAAGTAGGCATACCTCTTCACAGGTCTGATAGGGTACGTCATCAGCCTGAGAGATACTCATTTCTTTTGTCTGACCATGATGACGTTATGCGCATAGAGGATGAGCCTACAACCTATCAGGAAGCTGTGATGAGACTAGATTCCGAGAAATGGCTAGAAGCCATGAGATCCGAGATGGAATACATGTACACCAACCAAGTATGGACTTTGGTTGATCCACCTGAAGGGGTAAAACCCATTGGGTGCAAGTGGATCTTTAAGAAAAAGACCGACATGGATGGACTTATCTATAAGGGTCGCTTGGTAGCTAAAGGTTTCAAGCAGATTCATGGTATTGACTATGATGAAACCTTTTCTCCAGTAGCGATGTTTAAGTCCATTCGGATCATGCTTGCTATTGCAGCCTACCATGACTATGAGATATGGCAGATGGATGTCAAAACCGCGTTTCTGAATGGAAACCTGCTCGAGGATGTGTACATGACACAACCTGAGGGTTTTTAAGATTCACAGCATACTAGCAGAGTATGCAAGCTGCATAGATCCATTTATGGACTAAAGCAAGCTTCTCGGAGTTGGAATCTTCGATTCGATGATGCAATCAAACAGTTTGGTTTCATCAAGAATGAAGATGAGGCTTGTGTCTACAAGAAGGTTGTAGGGGATATAGTCGTCTTCCTCATATTGTATGTGGATGACATACTATTCATTGGGAAGGACATCCCTATGCTTCAGTCTGTCAAGAACTGGCTAGGGAGTTGCTTCTCAATGAAGGACTTAGGTGAGACATCCCGTATTTTAGGGATACAGATTTATAGAGATAGATCTAAGAGATTGCTTGGCTTAAGTCAGAGTACATATATTGACAAGGTACTCCTTCGATTTGCCATGCAGAACTCCAAGAAGGGATTTCTGTCGATGTCATATGGAGTGAGTCTTTCGAAGACTCAAGGTCCCTTTTCTAGAGAGGAGAGAGACCGCATGGATCAGATCCCTTATGCCTCAGCCATAGGATTGATCATGTACGCCATGCTATGTACTCGACCTGATGTCTCGTATGCTTTGAGCATGACGAGCAGATACCAATCAGATCCAGGTGAAAGTCACTGGATAGCGGTCAAGAATATTCTTAAGTACTTAAGAAGGACTAAAGAATATTTCTTGATATATGGAGGTAATGATGAGCTAGCTGTAAAGGGTTACAGTGATGCTAGCTTCCAGACCGACCAGGATGACTATAGATCACAGTCGGGGTTCGTGTTTTGCATTAATGGTGGTGTTGTGAGCTGGAAGAGTTCGAAGTAGGACACAATAGCTGATTCTACAACAGAGGCCGAGTACATTGCTTCATCAGAGGCAGCAAAGGAGGTAGTTTGGAACTGCAAGTTCATCACTGAACTTGGGGTGGTTCCTAGCATTGCTGACCCCATTGAGCTCTATTGTGACAACAATGGAGCTATAACACAGGCGAAGGAACCTCGCTCACACCAGCGGACCAAACACATACTACGGCGCTTCCATCTCATTCGAGAGATCATCGAGAGAGGAGATGTGAAGATTTGCAGAGTACCTACAGAGGCTAACATCGCAGATCCCTTGACCAAGGCTTTGGCACAGAGGAAGCATGATGGTCACACTAGGTCATTGGGGCTTAGAGCCTACACTGATTGGCACTAGTGCTAGTGGGAGATTGTTAGTTAGAGCCCTAGAGCCAATCATTTGATGATTGTATTTTGGACTTGTTGTATCATATTCTATATAAATAAAGGCATTTGGTTTTTGGTTATTATACTTACTTGTAATGGTATCAAATAAACTAAGTATAATAGCGTCCTTGAGTGGAAGGTTCTTACCTATATCAATTGATTGGTTGAATCGATAGTGAGATGATATAGGGGACACTACTCTAAATCATTTCTAGTCGAGTATTAACATTCAGGGACAATGTTAATGCAATAAGACTAGCATGTAGGTCAACTCGATGACTTGATCTCACAAGTCATGGATATAGAGATATCAAGTTGACACATGGGTATGCATTAGAGAATGTATACTGAATGACCCGCCATGAGAAAGTATCATGGATCGTTATATGAGTGTCATATACTTTCTCATGTGACTATTAGTATGACTATTGGTCCTTAGACCTGAAGTCACCATGGTTCCCTACATAAGGAGTTATGTACTTTGGTTTCGTCAAACGTCACCCGTAACTGGGTGGACTATAAAGGCGATTACTGGGTATATAACGAATTATGCAGAGGGATGTGAGTGATGTAGATGGGATCTATCCCTCCCATATGACGGGAGTGACATCGGTATTCTTGATAGAGTTAGACCACGAAGTGCATGGCCATGCCCAAATGAGTCAACATGAGATGTTGAGCTCATTTGATCGAGTGAGTCTTCTTGGAGTTCAAGATTTAGATTGATTAGATGATGACATGGTCTATGCCTCACATTGATCAATCTAGATGTTTAGGATAGAAGGACAATGTCACATATTGTGAGGAGTCACAATTAGTAGTCACAAGGTGATGTTGGATCTCAACATTCTTGTAACTTGGGTAGCAATGATGTATTGCTAGATGTCGCTCATTGCTTTTATTTCTAAAGGAGTTTAGAAACATTGCCAATGTTACAAGAACCTATTGGGTCACACACAAAGAACAAGTGGATGGAGATTAGGTTCATATGATGAACCAATTGGATTAGGTTCATATGATGCACCAAGGATTGAATTCGGATTAATTCAAATTAGACTTATTGAGTTAGACTCAATTAGATTCAATTGTTGAATGAGTCTAATTTAAATTTGATTCATTGAGTCAATTTATATTAATAAATTGAGATTCATTAAATTAAAATTGACTTGAACCAAATGTTGGTTTTAACCCACAAAGGATGAGAATTTGTCAATTTTGACTTGACCAAATGGAAGTTGAAACATCAAGTTTGACTTGATGTATTGCCACATCATGAAGGTTGACTCATACTACATGGTGTTGGAGTGTATAGTGAAAGCCTAAGCTTTTGTAAACATTTGTCTTGAATAAAGAATCACATTTGGTCAAATTATCTATATTTGTTTGTAGTTGTTCAATTAATTTATATTGTAGATAACATTGCATGTGGTGTCATATGCAGAAGATGATGTTATCAGTACCTTATAAATTATAAACAGTAGCTCACGACCAAAATGGAAAGGAACAAACCATTAGAAGGTCGTAGTGTAATTAGGTATCAGTTTATCTTGACTGTATAATTACACTAGTACACTTAGAGTGTATTGAGTAGGACCATTTGAGGTCATTTCTTTTATACTGATTTTATAAAGAAACAAAGACCTCGGTTATTATGGAAGTGTGTGCTCTTAATCCTAATATAATAACAAGCACATATATTTGATATTTATTTCTTTAATTTATCAATGGGTGAGATTTAGTTCGATGAATCAATAAGCCCGATAAGTTGGGAAATGGTATCACTTATAGTGTGTGTTGTTGATTATAGAAGGAAACTGTGTCCTAGAGATACTAGGTTGAGAATATCCCCAAGAGGAGCTCATAAGGATTGTCATGTTAAACCCTGCAGGTGGACTTAGTCCGACATGACGATAAGGTTGAGTGGTACTACTCTTGGACTAAGATATTAATTAAATGAGTTGTCAGTAACTCACTTAATTAGTGGACATTCGATATCTTAAACACAGGGAGACTAACACACTCATAATAAGAAGGAGCCCAAAAATGTAATTTGGGATTGGTGCGGTAGTTCAATAATAGTTCTCTAGTGGAATGAATTATTATTGATAAAATTAAGTTGTGTGTTCGGGGCGAACACGGGATGCTTAATTTTATCGGGAGGCCAAAACCAATTCCTCCTCTCGGTCCCTATCGTAGCCTTTTATTTATAGAGTTCTATACCCACCTATACCCACCTTATATACCCACCCATTAGGGGCCGGCCAAGCTAGCTTGGGAACAAGCTAGGGCCTACCTAGGTATAAGATGGGTGGTCGGCCCTAGCTTGAACCCAAGCTAGTAGGGCCGGCCAAATAAAATTAAAAAAGAAATTTAATTTTAATTTTTATTATGTGGAAGATATAATTTATTAAAGAGAATTAAAATTAAAATATCTCTCTTGTAAAAGATCTACAAAAGATTAAAGAAAGAGATTAGATCTTTTTCCTTATTTGTAGATTGGTGAGATATATTTTATTTTCTCTTTAAAAATTATTCACATGTTGTAAAATTAAAATTATAGAAATTTCCTTTTTATCAACCATGAAGAGATTTGAAGAGAAATTTTATTTTTTAAAATTTCCGGAAACAAATTAGGAAGTTTTAATTGTTGATTAAAACTTGTCCAATTTTGTTTTCATTGATGTGGCTGGCCACTTGATTTTAATTGGGGAAATTTTATTTTATTTTTCTCAATTAAATCATGTCAAGGAAATTAAGGAAATTTTATTGTAATTAAATTTCCTAATTTGCCTAGGCCAAGGAATATAAAAGAAGGGGTGAGGGTGCCTTCATGAGAGACAACATCTATTATTTCTCTCCCTCTTTTGTTCCTTGGTGTGGCCGGCCATCCTCTCCCTCTCTTCCTCTTGTGGTGGCCGAACCTCTCTCTCTCCCTTGGAGCTCTTGTGGTGGCCAGATACTACTTGGAGAAGAAGAAGAAGAAGGAGAGAAAGCTAGCATCTCTTGGAGCTTGGTTAGTATTTTGGTTTTTCTCCTTGGTGAAGTTTTCCTTTGTGGCCGAACCTTGCTTGGAGGAGAAGAAGGTGGTTGGTGGTTTCTCATCTCGGTAGATCGTTGTCCACACAACGTCCGAGGTTAGAAGAGGAATACGGTAGAAGATCAAGAGGTTTTTCTACAAGGTATAACTAGTAATTTTTATTTCCGCATGATGCTAGTTATTTATGGAAATAATACCAAATACAAGAGGCTTACGTTCTAGAATTTCGAATATGTTTTTTCGATGCTGTGTTCTTTTGTTTTTTCTTTTCCTTGTGATTTGATTGTTCTCTTTGGTTAACCTAAAGTTATTTTAGGAAAATAAATATTAGCTTTCTATAAAAGGTTTTGTCTAGTCGGTGGTGGTTGCTCCCATATCCAAGAAGGCCATGTGCCTCGCCACGTCAGTACTGGGAACCAATTATGGAAATTAATATTTAATGGAATTAATAACTTAAGGAGACTTGGGTCGAACGTGTAAAGTTCCGCAGGAGATCCAAGTCAAAACCTAAAAGAACAAATAGATTAAGTTTTGGATCAAACGTGTTAAGTTCCGCAGGCGATCCAAAATTTAATTTAAAAGAACACATGGTAGCTAGGAAAAGGTTCAGACCTTTGTACAAAATTTTTGTACAGTGGAACCTATAGGTTTTCCGAGTAGCAACCAACACATGGCATGACTAACCTTGCCACATCATCTCCACATCATCAAGGGAGATCAAGAGGTTACACTCCTCCATTTAATGTGGCCGGCCACATTAAATGAGGAGTTACTCATGTGTGGCTGGCCACATAATGAAAAATGGTTTTCATTTTTGGTGGCATTGAATTGGTGTTGAATGCATCTTCTTCCTTAGCTCTCTTCCTCCTCCTTCTCCTCTTCTTGGCCGAGAGTTTCAAGCAAGGTGAAGAGGAATGTGTTGAGTTTCAAGAGAAAGGGTGAAGTGAATGTCACAAAGGAGGGTACCTAGAGGAGTATGTTAGATTCCTTTTCTTTCTCTCCTTTCTCCCCTTTTAAATCCTACCCGAGAGCCCTAGAAAGTGCTAGCACACTTGTGGTGCTCTTCTTCTCCATCTTTGAGTGTTAGAGAACACTTCTTGTTCGTGTGGATATCACTAGAGAGTTGTCTACGTTGACAACTTCGAGATCCGGCGTACCGTTGGACGAGCGGGATTTGCGAGGGCACGCTTCAAAGGTATAAAATGTTTTCCTTTGTAGATCTACTGTAGATCATAGTTTGAAACTCGTACTCGTATTTTTGAAAGTTTTCTTCGCACGGATCCAATGGCTAGGGGGTTTCGGTGTTTCCGCGACGCGAAAAAGCGGTTTTCGCGACACGAAAAACCCAACAATGGTACCCCTGATAAGCATCCAGCATGCAAATCCTCTCACAGCCAGCGGTTGAATCTACTAGTTGGTCGATTCTAGGAAGAGGATAACAATCTTTAGGGCTAACGCGATTGAGATCTCGGAAGTCTATACAAACTCTCCACTTATCATTGGGTTTTGCTACCAAGACCACATTAGAGAGCCAGGACGGGAATTGTACTTCCCTAATGTGGCCTGCTTCCTGAGCTGATCCACTTCAGCTCGGATAATTTTATTTTGATTGGCCGAAAAATTTCTCTTCTTCTGCTTAACAGGCCGGGCGTCAGGCAGGAGATGTAGCTTGTGCTCCGCTACTTCAGGCTTGACCCCTGGTAATTCTTCAATGGACCAAGCGAAGACATCTCTGTTGCCGGTCAAACACTAGATCAGTTCTTCTTTGAGCTCGGGAGGTAAGTCCCGGCTACACGAGTGAGACTTTCTGGGCGTTCAGGATATAGTTGAACTTCCTTCCATGGAACGGGTTCTTCAGCTATAGGCAGGGGTTCTTCTGGAATAGCATGCATGACCCCATCCTGAGTCCTCTGTGCCTTGCGAGCCTCTACTTTGACCATATCAATATAGCATCGTCGCGAGACCCGCTGCTCTCCCCTAACTTCCCCGACCTGTTCTCCCACGGGGAACTTGATTTTTTGGTGGAAGGTAGAGATAGCAGTTCTAAACTCATGTAGAGCCGGGCGGCCCAAAATGACGTTGTAAGAAGAGGGCGAGCCTACTACGAGGAAGGTACTCCTCCTGGTTCTGACTAATGGCTCGCTCCCCAAAGATATTGCCAACTTGATCTGGCCCATGGGCTTTACCTCATTGCGAGTAAAGTCATATAAAGAAGTAGCCACCGACTGGAGCTCGCTGGCATCGATCTGCATTTCTTCGAAAGCAGACTTGAACAACACGTTGACAGAGCTCCCAGTGTCAACGAAGACTCTGGCCACGCGGCTATTGGCTATGATGGCTTTGATGATGAGGCGCCATCATGAGGCAGCTCCAGTCCATCTAAGTCCCGTGGCCCAAAGTTGATGACAGGGCCAGCAGCCTACTCCTGACTGCATCCAACAACATGGATCTCCAATCGGCGCTCATATGATTTGCGGGCCCTTCTCGAATCTCTATCAGTAGGTCCTCCGGAGATCATCCCTATATCCCGGATGGCCGCATTGCCTCGATTCTCTATTTCGCGAGCTTCTCCTTGCTCCCTGGCTTGTCCTTGTGGCTGCACGCCAGACCCCCTTGATCTGTCCAGGGTCTGCTTGCCTGCCCTGCTGCATCGCGTCACACCTCCATCATTCTTTGGACCTAAGGAGCTAGCTCGGGGGGTGGCAGGCCCATCTCAGCAGTGTGACGAGAATCCCGGGTGAATTGAAAACAATCGCTGGTGTCATGCATGTGTGACCGATGATAAGTGCAATAACGCGACCCCCAAGGCCCATGTCCTGGGGCGGAACTGCAGCGACGCGTGGGATCGGCCAACATCCTGACAGGTGGAAGGTAGGTGGCGTCCCGGCGCTTGGGAGAGGTTGAGCAGGCATTGGGGTATCCTTCTCTCCGCTTATTGGCGGAAGATGGTGCTTCCTCCACATTGATGTAGCTGGCGGCTTTCTCCAGATCTCATCAAAATTCCGTACGGGATTCCTGATGAGGTCCCTAAAGAATTTCTTGTGTTAGACCATGAGAGAAGGCACTCATGAGTATTTCGATGTGGTCGGGCACATCTTGGGCCACTTGGTTGAAGTGTTTGATATAGCTTCTTAACTGCTCAGAGGGCCCTTGCTTGAGAGCAAATAGACATGGTCAGTTTTGATATTTCCTGTTATTACGGTGGCGCAGGAATGCACTTGAAGTCCAAGAAGTAGGTGATGGACCCATGTGGCAGTCCATCGAACCACTTTTGGCAGAGCCCGATAGAGTATTCAAGAATACTCGGCATTTAACGACGCCGCTATACTGGTGTAGCAGAGCCGCGTTTCTAAACTTGCAGAGGTGATCTTCGTGGTCTTTGCGCCATCGTATTCTCCAATTGTTGGGGTTTGTATCCTTTTCGCAGCTTTTCCTCCAATATCTTAGAGGAGAAGGGCAATTTTTTTTTCTGGCTCCCCCCGACGTTCTTCACGGAGAACGGTAGCCTTTCCCCTTTTCGAATCCTTAGGCAGAGAGCTTTCTGCCATAGAAGCCTGTGGTTGCTCCTTATGGCTATAACATCCCGATTCTGGAAGATAGTAACCTTGGTTGGGCTCCAGAGAAGGCCGGGAAATTCCATGGGTCGCTTCCTCTTAGAACCCCGATCCGAAGCATGGGTCGGCTCTTTGGAAGCTTCTGGTAACTTTCGCGGTCAGGAGGCGGTAGTTTGTTGCTTTTCAGAGGCTGCCCGCCTTTTGACTTCTTTAAATAGTTCCTATTCTCCATCCGTCATGGTTACGTTGATTCTACCTGAGTCCTCCATCTTCATGTTCCGGAACAGGTAGGGAAGATTCCCACAGACGACACCAAATTTGATCCCGTCCGGAAGCTAAGTCGGAAAAAGGCTGGTTGCGCTATCGCCGGTGTTGACGGAAAGTCATTGAGATGCCTGGTTGACTTGGTACCTCCTGGAAAGGGTCCCACGGGTGGATGATAGGGGGTGATGACTAGGACGACGAGGCGGGAGCTCTGCACACACTCAGACGTTAGAGACCACGAACCAGGGAAAAAGTCCCCGGGTCAGGCCCTCCGACGCTCAAGTCAGGTACTTTTTCCCCAGAAGCGCAGTGAAAGGATGAAAAGTAAAAGATGAGTGTGAAAAGATGAGTGAGTGTACCTACGTAGAGACAAAGTCTCCCTTTTTATATGGCAGTGGGTACTTCTGGAGTCTGATGAGTGTCAGGGAATGTCGGGTGTCAGGATTTGTCTGGCGGTGAATGACACATGGCATCTTCCTATAGGTTTAAGGAGGAATCAGTTGGCAATGAGCCCTAGACAGTTAGCATATTCCCTGACATGCAGTGATTATTCTCTGACGGGTTATTACGATTCCCTGGCTTAATTATCGTATAGTGTAGGCTCGCCCCAGTCTGTTAACCTTTGACTGGGTCCTCATACCTGCATATCTTGACCTGTATGCATAGACCTACATTTCCTGGCGCATTCCTTGGCTTGTTTATTGTCCCGTAAATCCAGATATGTACGTCCCTCCCTACATTTGTCATTCGGTCTATCTCGGTAGATCCAGACCTGCGCCTACCGCCCTGCCAATCGAGGCCTTCGCTTATCGTTCCTTAAGTCTCATCTGGTATGCATAGACCTATTCCATATCTTATCCTAACCTGTAAGCCTTCGTCCACATATCCTGACCTGTACATCTTTGGTCCGTGTGTCCTATTCTGCGTATCTTGTCCTATAGATCTTTACCTGTAAGCCTTAGTCCACATATCTCGACCTGTATGTCTTTGGTCTGTGTATCCTGCTCTGCGAGTCTTGGTTCATATATCCCAACCTGTAAGCCTTAGTCCGTATATCCTGTTCCGCAAGCCTATAAGTCCTGACCTATAATCCTTGGTTTGCATATCCCGACCTATACGCCTTGGTCTGTGTATCCTGTTCCGCAAGTCTTATCCCGTAAGTCCTGAGCTGTAAGCTTTGTCTTGGTTTGTATATCCCGACCTGTACGCCTTGGTCTGTGTATCCTATTCCACAAGTATTAGCCTTGGTCCACATATCTCGACCTGTATGTCTTTGGTCCGCGTATCCTGCTCTACGAGTCTTATCCAGTAAGTCTTGAGCTGTAAGCTTTCGTCCACATATCCTGACATGTACGTCTTTGGTTTGTGTATCCTGTTCTGCGTATCTTGTCATGTAGATCCCGACCTGTAAGTCTTAGTCCGCATATCCTATTCTGCATGCCTATAAGTCCTGACCTATAATCCTTGGTTTGCATATCCTGACTTGTACGCCTTGGTCCGTGTATCCTGTTCCGCAAGTCTTATCCCGTAAGTCCTGAGCTGTAAGCCTTGTATTGGCTCGTAAATCCCGACCTGTACGCCTTGGTCCGTATATCCCTTTCCTCAAGTCTTATCCCGTAAGTCCTGAGTTGTAAGCCTTGGTCCACATATCTCGACCTGTATGCCTTTGGTCCGCGTATCCTGCTCTACGAGTCTTATCCCATAAGTCCTGAGCTGTAAGCCTTCACCCACATATCCTGACCTGTATGTCTTTAGTCCGTGTATCCTGTTTTGTGTATCTTATCCTGTAGATCCCGACCTGTAAGCCTTAGTCCACATATCTCGACATGTATGTCCTACTTTCCAAGTTCCTACTCGACATGTAGGCTTAACTCCGGAATGCCACTTATGCTCGACAAGAACCATCCTATAACCTGGATATTTAACCCCCACGTAGGTCGGACTTTTGACCTCCAAGTAGGCCAGACTTTTGACCACCACGTAGGCTTGACTTCTGACCGCCATGTGAGCTTGACTTTTGACTACCTCGTGGGCTTAACTTCTGACCGCCTCGTGGGCTTGACTTCCGACCACGTCTGATATTTGACCCCACTATCATACACCGTATCAGTGGTAAAACCTAACCAATAAAGTTTAAGTATACCCAAAAGAAAAAAAAAGTAATCCTTCATCTTTTTCTTCATCTTCTCCTAATCCTTTCTTGGTTTTGCCTTGTCAGTGTCATAATCGTTGCAAGTGTTTCCACCAAGCTGAAGCTAGACCTCTAAGCTTGAAGACAACCAGCTTCACTTTCATCTGATCTGGAACTTGCTTATAGTTGAAGATCCACTCCACTTTATTTATTCAATCAACAAAATTCTCTATTTGTGACAGCCCAAAAAAATTCGGATAGATCAGCTAGAAGTCTAAGTTTCCTTGTCGATCCTCTCAACCACATGTCTCACAATCTTCACAAATTCACACCATTTCCACTAGGAACTGGGTTAAATTTACATCTTGCCTTTGTAAATCTTTAATCGTCACACACCGGGTTCAATCTGCAACTTGCCTCTTTAAATCCATAATCCTCAACCATCTTTTACAATGTTCGGCTTCTTCTATTAGAACCTGTCTGCTATGACCATGACTACGATGACCTTCAATTAGATCTGATCGTCTCTTATACCAATTGACATCGGGTAGGATAGTGATTATCCTACGGGCTGATGTGAAGGGCGGTTTGAGGAGAAGGTAAGAAGAGAAAACACTACTACAAATTGAGGTTAAGACATACCCCTAAAGTGTTGTTTTTGGCCATATAAATGTTGCATTATACCTAAAGTAAAACTTTTCATTCTATCTTATCAAGTCCTATCATGTTAGATATAATGCAACACTTTTATCATTTTATGCAACACTTTTTTGAATTATCGCGATATATAGCAAAGGCAACACTTCTCTATATACGACACTTTTTTCTTCCAACAACAACACTTATTCTTTTGTTACTCTTAAATAATTGCAACACTTTTGACTATTAATAAGGACACTTTTTATAATTTTTTAACCCAATATGCAACACTTTCCATTCATATGCAACCATTATATTTGTGTTTTATTTTTTAAAATGTAACACATTTACCCATTAATAATAACACTTATTTTTTTCATCAATATATTATTGATAATGCAATTTTATTATCCAATGAAACACATTTGTATAAAATAGATTATTCAAAATATGATCATTGTATTGCAAAAGTTGTACCATATTATATTCTGCTTAAGAATTTTACAAAGACTCAACAACTGACCTCTATAAATATATAGCCAACTAAAGTACTATACAAAAGCCACCAATTAATACCATCATGAATCCCCCAAAAAAGGCAACCATACATTTACAAAAAGCCAACAATACAAACTCTTTGCTTGCCTTAAAAAAAAATCACATAGGTATCCAAAATGTAACACTCATTCCCATTCACAACTATAATGGTTGCTTAGCTATCCAAAATGCTTGCCGCCTACAAGAAAAGCATCACAATGTGGACAATAAAATTAAGAATAGAGATTTGATCATTTAGCAAAAGTAATAATCTTTGTTCTCAACTGACAATATATCTAAACACACCTTATCCAACCACCAACCTTCAACTGGAAAATAACCTTTGTGCTCAACTGCAAAGAAGTACCAAACCTCATAGCACAACTAGGAACCAACCATATAAAGAATGATAAACTAAGTACTATTAATGAGAAAAATGCATGTGAAAGCACATGGGTCTTAGAAATTCTGGAAAATAAAGGAAATAGTAGTGAAATGGGTGTTAGCGAAAAAAACATAGGTATAGCTCAAAACATAAAAAACTAATGCATTATATCCAAAAATAAAAAACATAAAAAAAAAACCTGTATTATATCCAAACACATGCATGATTAAATCGTTGTAAATAGGTATAGCTAATTCATATGCATTTTTTTTTGAAATAAACAATCACAGTTCACTAAAACAGTAAATAATCATATCCAATCATTAAGAGTTCAACCAGTGAAAAAAAATAAAAATAAGTCCTATACATAACAGGTGGATAAAAGAAAGGGATAATTCAAAATTTTAGAGTTACTCATATTATTGAAGGATAAAATTTAGTTCATAGATGGATTGAAAAGTAGCAGGTGATGACAATTCCAAGAGAACATTTGTTAAAGCTACCTTTAAGAAACTAAATCATAGCAATCTTTCATGATGAAAACATACCAAATAGATCAACATGATCAATTAGATAATAAGTCTATCCTTAACCCACTGATCAATCCAGATTTACCCAAATCAATATACTACAACCAAATTCCAACTTTTAATCAGAGATAACATAGGTTAACAAAAATTAGGTTAAGGGATTTGTTACCCAAATTAGACAGCCGACTTCCATCCTCTATGGTGGTGACTCACTGTGGCTGACGGGGCAACTACATCGTGAGCGATCTGGCTACAATAGCTTTGATGATGTGAAGGTGACGCCCGTAGACTTCCGAGGAGGCCGGTTGTGGGGAGGCGATGGTGATGTCAAGTGGTGCGTCATGAGATGGTGGTGGCTTTCCTTCCTGTTGTGTCTCGGCTCTCCGATGACAACCCACAATAGTCGTCTATAGCCCCTTTCTGTGATGGTAAAAAGGGTGGAGGTAGGTGAAGCGGTGACGACGACTTTGTCGGGAGATCGGGCATTGGCGACTTCAAAGGCGCGATGAGTGTCACGCAAGGAGAGAGGGCATCACATAAGGGAGGCCGGCAGCTCTCACTTGTGGCTGAAGAGGGGTCGGCAATGACGCTCACACCACGGTCGGCGGTATTGGCTCGAGGAGGAAGGGATGGTGATAGTGCGGCGAAAGGAAGCTAGGACACAACCTACGACTACTTGGGTTGGGCGACGACCGGAGATGGTGATCAATGGCGCTGCAAGGGCAGTGACGTCGGTGATAGGGGCGGTGCGGTGAGTTCGCGAGAGAGAGAGAGGGACGGATGGCGGCGTCAAGTGAGAAAGGGAAATCGGGGGAGGAATTAGGGTATGGAACTTTGTTCCCATTATATACATACATAGAATTAAATAATTTAATGAAGTCAATTAATTCCAATTTTATTTTTATTCAAATAAGATTTCCTTCAAGACACGTTTTAGTAACTTTATTTAAATCTCTAAAATGTTTTAAAAAATTTTATAAATTTATTTCTTTAATAATATTTATTATTTAATTATCGTATCTTGTTATAATTCATTAATATTTTCATGGATTCTTGGAACATCATCATCTAAATCTCTTGCAGTTTTCAATGATAATGGATCCTCTCCATGAAAAATCGACAAATCATAATTTTTCACAAACCCCTCACTTTTCACACGATTATACACCTGACGAAGATGTTCAATTCGCTAGAGACGTTCGCGAAGAGGGCTTCGCCAGAGATGTTCAACTGAGACAGAGTTTAGGTTGGCGTGCAGCAGAAAAATTTTATCAAGGGAGCATGAGGAGGAGGTTGCGAGTTTAGGGTTAGAGCAGAGAAGTTCGGTGAAGGGAGGGGAGGAACACACGATTCTAGGGTTCGCGCGAGGGAGGTCACAAGTTTAGGGAGGGAGTTCACGAGTTTTATTCACACACGGGAGCTCTGTTTGGTGAAAAATAGTTGCTGGCAGTTTGCGAAAAATAAACATGCCATTCATTACGGTTGCTATAGATATTACTATTACCGCAACACATTTAAAAAGTGTTACGTATTCCTGCACTATTGCAACACTTTTTCAAAAGTGTTGCCTTTTCTAATATCAACTGCAACACTTCTAAAAAATGTGTTGCATTTTAGTTATAATGCAACACTTATTTGAAAGTGTTGCATGTTTTTTCCAAAACTTTATATATGACAACAATTTACTAAAGTGTTACTCCCAAAGTGATATCTTAGGCTCATTTTGTAGTAGTGAAATCACTGTTCGCAAAGTTTTTCCTAAAAAAAGGGAATTTTATATAATAAATGAGGATTAATTCTCAAATAGCTAATTATATATTTATATATATTCCAATCTTAAGACACAATAAGAGGAAAGAAATCCTAACAGATAGACTCTAATTCTTATCTTGTAAAAATGGGAAAAAAAATAATTCTACAAGAAAGGAAAGAAGTTCTAAAAAAAAGCTATAATTATTAACAAACTCACAATCCTAAAAATTCTAAACGAAATTAAAATACAAAAATATAAAAATTACCAAAAAATACCCAAGACACAAAAATACCTTAAATACCAAAAAGATAAAAATTACCAAAAATAATAATAGAAATTTATGGTCCTGCTACATCAACAAGTTGGTGAAGATTTGTAGATAACTGCTCGTTGGTGTTTTCCTAATAAGATTGTTGTAAGACAAGTTTAGGATGACTAGAAAATTTAAAGCAGAGATACTTGAAGGGATTCTACCTGATAAGTTATTCTTTGAAAGATCAAGTGATTCTAGTTGACCCATAATACCAATCTTATATCTGGTATGTTTCCTGAGAAATGATTAATAGACAAGTTGAGGAAGCGAAGGCTTTGAAGGATTGTGAGCTCTTTAGGAATGTTGTCGGTAAGATTATTATTAGAGAGGTCAATACTAATGACAATTGAAAGCAAAGTGGTGAATTGAAGTTCTAAATCCTTAGCCGTTAACATGACACTTTCCATGTTGATCCTATCTGAAACTTGCAGAGATGGCGTGTTGGGTGTAGTGGATGGATTATTGACCGGCAAAAGACCTTTCTCTCTGAGAAGAAGCTTTCCTTCTATCTCACGCACAAGGAGATGAGCCAACAAAACGTTAACACCTAAAGACTAGGAGGGAGTCCTAGCTGAAGGCTCTCAGATGCTTAAGTCAATCTGAATCTGAATGGGTGACTGAAGAACCGTAAGAATGCGTGCGTGAGAGTAAAGTTATAGATGTAAAGAGAGCGTACCTTCATCATGATGAGGACTCCCATTTATATACCATGTCACATAGCCTCCGCAATCATGAGGTGACTAAGTGTGTCAGAGTTTATTAGGCAATACATCATAATTGTCTGAGGAATCTTTCTTTTACCCACATGTATACCTATTTTATCGTTTATAGCTTCTGTTATTGCTTGAGGATGTTCTTCTCTCCTCCTCCTTAAGCAACCGGTAAGTCTTTAACTCTTGTCCCTACTACGTTCATTCTTTATGGTTGAAGAATCCTTTTCTCCCTGGTATACCCTAACTTCTTTGAATTTCGATACCGCTAACAAAGCTTACATTTGTTCTCAATATGAAATCCCTAAGAATTATTGAATCATCATCCCTTCTCTTGACACTCATCCTCATCATCCTCCTACTACTCACATAACCTTTTTTGTGGACCAATTAGCAACTAGTCAATTTCTAGTCTTCGTGAGTTGGTGGTTAATGTATTTCAGTGGATGGATGAGCAGATGAAGGACATTCTTTGTGTCTTACATTTGACTCACCCTCCTCCATCTCCATTAGCTAGTGAGCCTTAGATATTGTTGCTACTTTGGTTTATATTACTTATTGGATATGCTTGTACTTTTTATTTGTTTGACTTATTTACAAGTTCCTTTTCATTATATATGTCTATAACTTTAGATACCTATTGATTGCTTCCTCTTGTTTACTTGTATTGCTTTTTTCGAGGGAGAGGATAATAGGTTAAGATAATTAAAGACAAATCATAAGGAAAATCATAAGATAAATAAATAATCATAAGGAAAATCATAAGATAACTAAAGAAAATTTATAGTGATGTTATTATTTTACTTCATTATCATTTCTCTATTTTTTTCTAACTTTAACCCAGGTTGTTATTATATAGAAAAGGGGGGATTGTTGATGTAGTTAGCACTAATAATCAAACTCAGATTTTGATATTTGACGAAAGGTTAAAGTTGGATTATGTGTGATCTAATATATTTACCAAGTGTGCAAGCTAAAGGAATTGATGGGTCTAAAGTGTTGGATCATGACGCGCTTGAGATGGGAAGTGAATCACATGATTTTTAAAACTTGTTTTCTTTTAAAAATTAAAAGTAGAGTACACAATGAAAAACAAAAATGAGAAAGAAAAAACCAAGACATAAGAAAACACAGGCGGTTTTTACTTGATTCAGAGCCTTCGGCGACTCCTATTCCAAGGCCCAGGTCCCGTAGGCCTATCGATGGGAAATCCACTAAAAACCTCTTCTGGTACCCCCCAGAAGTGAGAATCGAATACAAAAAGGTTAGGTCAAGTGCAACACACTGCACTTACCCTTTTATAGTAATTAAGTACAAAGACAAGGTTACCAACACTCTTATGGATCGAAATGAGAGCTCTTCTTGTGTTGATGTCTGTCTGCCAAGCACAATCGGAACTCTCGACTACCGTGCTCAAAGAGCTTTGTAGTAGAGTCGTAGCAGCAATTGGGAGCAATCAGAAGCTTGAATGAACGCAGAGTAGCTCATATGTAGTGTTGTATAAGTGCCTACTCAAGACTGCCTTATAAAAGGCTTGGAGGGTGCCTCCCATAGCCATGGAAGGCGCCTCCAATGAGGCAAAAGCTATCCAAATTTCCTTAGCACTTATCCACAGCGAAGTCAAATTTTATCCACGGAGGGCGCCTTCCATAGCCACGGAAGGCACCTTCCATGAACAGTACCGAGGCACCTTCCGTAACCATGGAGGGCGCCCTTGGGTAATGTTCACCCAAAGGCAGCTTGCTTACTTGCTTGCTTTCTTTTCCTGCAACAAATATGTTTATTCAAATACCCTGCAAGACAAGTGTTAACATAAATAAAATAAATAGAGTAATTAGTTCTTGTCCTCTTAGGATCAAATGGACCTAAACTAGACCGACGCCTACTGTCCCTCAACTGGGGCGCGTCGTCATAGTCACTCTCCTCTAGTGACTTATTTTCACTTACCATTTTTCACACATTCGGTCAACCCGTTGACCTGTCTGGACTTCCTGCCAGCTATCCGGTTAACCCGTTGACCTAGATGGACTTTGTGCCAACTATCCGGTTGGCTCGTCGACCTAGCTAGACTTCGTGCTAGATATCTGTTCATCCTGTCGACCTATCTGGACTTCGTGTCAGCTATCCGATCGACCGGTCGACCTAGCTGGGCTTCGCACCAGCTATCCGATCGGCCTGTCGACCTAGTTGGATTTCTCTTACACACTCAGTCAAAATGTTAAATTACAACAAAACTAACTTAACCTATTTTGTCATTCATCAAAACTTGGGTTAGACCGTTAGTGCTAACTGCACCAACAATCTCCCCCTTTTTGATGCAATGACAACATAGGTTAAGTTAGTGAAAAATATGCACAAATAACGGGACCAATGAAATAATTTTAATTTAGCTAGTTTGGTGTTTTGTCTAGTATTTTGCTTAACTTAATCTACCTAATCCTCTCCCTTTGGGATTCATCAAAAAAAAAAATAAACATAGATAAGTTTGGAAGAATTGGCTAAGTAAAGTAACTTAAAATTTGTTTTCAGGATTTACTTAGGGGAGGTTAACTTTAAAAATTAAAGATTTCTTTAAAAAATATTTTTGAAAAATTATTTTCATAAATGGATGTTTAACAACTTGATAGTAGGATTTTCAAAAATAACTAAGAGAAAGACACAAAGTTTGATAAATCTATATTTTTGAAAAAAAAAAATCAGAAAACAACATTTTCAAATTATAAACAAGGAATATTTTGAAGTATAACTTTTCAAAGCATTTTGGAAAACTTTTCGAAAATGAATTTTTGAAAAAGATATAAGGAAAGTTTTCAAAAATTGAATGGTAAAACTTTAAGTAAGATTTTGAAATCTTAAAAAAAACTGATTTTTTAAAGCTATCTTTAAAACTTATTGTTTTAATTTTAAATGAACTTTTGAAATTTTAAAAAGGCTAAAAAA